>NC_072734.1:176298912-176418090 GCF_026930045.1 Uloborus diversus
CATGTAGCAGCGTGGTTTTTCAAATTTCAGAGCTTGCCTAGCAACAGTGTCGCCCCCGAACTGTCCGGGAGAAGAGATTATAATGGGGCAAAGAAAAAAGAAAGAGGGACACATGAAAAGGCCCCCCTCTCCCCGGGCCTACGAAAAGTAATCACGTGCCCATGAGCCTTGGGAAAAAGCGTTGGGGTCACGTCAGGGTCCTCAGCACACCTGCTCCCTTTTCCAAGTTGGTTTCTCAAGAGCATTCCGAGTTTTGTTATTAAAGAAATGAAAGATTTCGCTTTCCGAAATATCAGTACAAATAAACAAATCAATAAATGCATCATAAAAAATAATCAATTTAAAAAAATGCTGGTATATATTAGTAAAAATTTAGTAATAAAAAGAACGTGCAATCAAAAAAGCAAAAGGGGAACAATAAAAAAAAGAGCTTAAATGAAAATAAGTATTAAAATAATCAATATTGAAGTTTTGGAGCTTGTTTTCGGAAATATCAAAATAATTAGATAAATGAATGAATAAATAATTAACCTGAAAAATAAATAAAAGTAAAGTAATAAAAAGTATTGCAATCAAAAATGTACAAAAGTAGAACAGTAAAAGGAAGTAAATGTAGGAAAATAAATGAAGAGGTAATAAATACCGAAGTTTGGTAGTTCGTTTTCCTCATCAAAACAATTAAATAAGTAAATGTATAGAAAAATGTTGGAATATAAGTAAAAGTAAAGCAATAAAAAAAGTTTAATCAATAATGCGCAAAAGTAGAATTGTAAAAGAAAGTACGAAACTCAAATAACAATAATAAGTATTTAGGTTCAGGACTTTATTTTCTGAAATATTAAAATAAATAAATGATTTGAGTAATAGAAAAAATACAATCAGTTATGTAAAAGTGGAGTAGTAAACAGAAGTACAAAAACGGAAATAAATGACAAAAGGTAATGATAAATATTGAACTTTGAAATTTGATTCTGAATTTACGTATTGAAATGAACTATTTGATTCGCAAGTCATTGTAAAAAATCTCACCAAACAATAAAGCAAATGGTGGTCAAATTATTTTGTACTTCACCAGTGCTTCATGAATCTAGGCTGTATCAAAACTTATGTAGTTTGCTACATGTTATTGCTTTGATAAAATCTGAATTATTCCCCGACCAAGTTAGATAAATAAGAAATGACTCCCGTAAAAGTAAGAAATGATTCCCCATCTAGAACTGATATTTTCCCTCTGCGTTTATTCCGGGTGATGAGTTTTTTTTAGTTTTAGAACATATATAAATATTTCATGAAGACTAAATGAAGAAGATAGTAAGAGTGAAAGGATATGAAGTAGATTTTTCAAACTAAACCCTTACTGTGAGGTCGATACTTTTTCAAAAATAGGACGTACTTAATTTTTCAACGCAGTAAACAAGACAGCTGACTGTTCTTAAAATTCAAAAAATGACTGTATTGTTCAAATGGGGTTGCTTCAAAGCAACGAGTGTTTGGATAAAAAAAGGATAGTTCGTATCATATCATAGTTCTCCACCAGTAGTACGTGAAAATCTATAAAGGGCACTCGGTTTATTACCAAAAAGAAATAAATTGTATTGATAACGTCAGAATTTACTGATGACATAATGTTTGAAGAATATCATGGTGAGCCTACCACTGAGGCAAAAGTATTGCAGTACTTAATTAACTTCTGAATTGATATTGAAGGGAAAAAAAACCAAATAACCTATTAACACTGCTGTGACATACTTACTGGTGTTTGTAATAACTTATTTTGAAGAAAATTTTTGCAGTTTAGCTTGCTTGAAGACCAAGTTTTTGTTTCAACAAGAAACAAGTTTTTGTTGAGGAGGATTTAGGGCTGTATTTGACCATGCTGAAGCCAAAACTTGATGAATTTTGTAATTTTTTTTTTAAGCGCATAGTTCCTACTAATTTCTTGAGAGTTTTCAAATGCTTATGCCTGATTAATAAAAAACTTTGCAATAAGTTGTCCAAGTTTAAGAGTTAATTCCTTCTTAAGTGCGTCATATTAGATAAACTAAAGCGTTTTTGTCGAGGTATGCACAGTTAATGATGCGCAAAAAAGGGATAACGTGAGTTGAAAAAGGTTAAGAACCCCTGACTTAATATTTTCCTGGAAAAAGCTTAATTTTTGGGGTCAAAGAATAATCCTGACCGACGTCCTTCTTCACCCGTTACCTCAAAAGTGGAATTTCTAGCAACGGAAAGTTCGTTGTCTTGCCCTGAAAACAAGAAAAGACCTCGAGGACAGAACCTATCTATCATGTCCAAAAAGCAAGAGGACGCTTAGGCAACAGCGAAGCAGATTGTCGAGTTCAGGGTGTGTAGAAGGAAAAAGAAACCTGTTGATAAAATGATTCCATGATCTTTAATGGAAGCTATTAAAAGAGAGGGAGGGGAGGGGAGAACCTGCTTCATTAGTTGCATGGTGTTACACTTTGACACTATGTAGCTAACGTATGCTATCAAACTTGAGAGATTAGTTGGTGATAGAAATCACATTATTTATCTATAGACAACTCGGAAATAATAATAATAATTAATTAACATTATATTTAAGAAATAAAAATTATAGCTTCTATTGCTTTAACAGTTTTAAATGCTTCAATAGTTTTAATAGCTTCAACAGTTTCAATGCCTTCAATAGTTTGTGGCTTTGAAGTCATGAAAAAGTTATGCTCATAACTGCTCTGCATTTTGAAGATGCTTCTGAGTACTGATTGCTTTGAGGCTGTAATATTTATTTTCGTCTAAATGTCTTTTTTTCTTTTCAGATGCAGCATTTAAGGTATCCGTACGAAGCAGTTGCCACCCAAGAGGCAGTCATGTTATAGTAATGAGTCAAGTAAGTTACTTTGTCTCCTGAAGACTTCGTTTGTAAAAGTTAGACATTTATGATAAAATTGTAACATGGTATGTTTCACATAGAAATAATGTTGAGATGTTTTGATTTTCATTTGACTACAAGTTTCTTCGACAATCTTAACAGAATGTTTTATCTCGCGTTTGATGCTTATAAATTAAATGTCTACTGGGAAGGAAAATCGAAGTCGAAGCATTGCCATTTTGAGTATTGGGTTCAACCAGCTCTTACAAATTGAAAAATCCAGTTTGAGTGAATGAATGAGTTATCATTAAAACCCTATAACACTTCCTAATCATTTTCATTGAGGATAATATTTAGGGGGATTGTTTAGGGGATAGTATATAAATCTCAAGAGTTAGATGTACCTGTTATTTTTAACTGTACTGCCGGTCCAATGCTTTTTCAAAGGATTGATTCTTTCCACAACCCAGTTTTTTTTTTTCTATCTAGTGGTTTTTTGTTTCTATGTGATTACGATCCCTTTTAACGATTATAGTTTTCATTGTAAGTTGTGTTTAGTAAACTGAAACTTTTGTGTTATGTTGGAAAAGGAAAAGTTAAGGCCCTATACTTGAATGTTGATTCAGGACTAGGATGCTGATGACCAAAAAATGTCCTTAAAAATTCTTGAAAAAAGGAAAAGACATAAAGAAAGAAAGGAAAGAAAGTTTAAAAAAAAGGGGGGGGGATAGGAAAGAAAACAGATCTATAAAAATTAACGAAAATGACCTAAATGAAAAATTAAACAGTGAGAAGCAAAGGGATGCAAGTGGACTATTTTAAGTTTTGAGTAAAACGCGTTTAAAGATCAAATCCTAGGTAGGTTTTCATTGATTTTTTTCTAAATCATGCTGTATAGCAGCAACTACCAGGGCTACTAGTACCATCTCTTGCCCCAAGACAGAGGAGAGGTTAACCTACCATTTGTACTGGTTATCTCCAAAGTTTTAATTTTGCCACTTGCATCCCTTTGGTTCTCACTATCTCAAATAATATCCTTAAAATTGTCGAGGAACTGTTTTCTTAGTTTTTTTCCTCATTATTCATCATAACATGAGTTTATAAATTTCATGCAATGTTGTCGCCATGTCGTTACAAATGCAAAGTATAGAAGGCGAAAATCATCATTTATCAGAAGACGGGGGGTGGGGTGGGGGGGGGATAGCACTTGTAATGTGAATATCAAATCAGTCCCATACAGCAAGAATGTTGTGATTTCTACACTAGTAAGCACTTTTATCATTTTTAAATTTTTTATAGAAAAACGTACTTTTTCATATTCGGTACTTTGCATTTATATTGACGAGAGAGAGTGGTACTCCTCTCCTCCCTGCATTAAAGTATTACTCTTAACAGAATACGAAATACGGTAAACTCCCGATTATTGGCGGTCGGATTATCCGCAGGTCTTTTCACATTTTATTTTAACTGTGACTACTTACAATTAATCTTTTTTTTTTTTTTTTTTTGTAAAAATGTAAGATATGTACTAATATTACAGGCATTAAATGTTTTTTTAAATTATGATTGTGTTATTGTTCGTTTTAAGCTTTTACATGTATTTTCGAATTAAATTTTATAGTTTTTAGCTATAATTTAAATGTATGTGTTAGTGTTATTCATATTTTTAGCTATCATATACACTAGTATCGTTTCTTGCTTTTTTTCGGATGATCCGCGGTTTTCGTTTATCCGCGGTTATTATGCCACCCTATTCAGCGGATAATCGGGAGTTTACTGCACATTTGTTTTCTTACGAATTCATGGGCATTCCGATTAAAAACATTTGAAAATTTCACTGTTTTTCCAAAATTTTTATTCAAGTGTTTAGTAAGGTTGTGCTTAAGTCAGTGCATCTTATTATACAAGTAGTATAGTTATTCTTATCCTACCCAAATATGTAATCTCTCTCATCGTATTTCTGTAATAACTTCGACTTTTTCTGTCACATTTTAAAAGATTGATTTGTTACAATTTAATAAAAAAAGTTCATTTGTCAGATGTTTTTCGTTAAACGAGGAAAATAATAAATTATTTCTCTTTTTACAGATTTGACTTAAGCTGCCATTTTTAGAATTGATCTGTGATAAAAACTCATCATCTGTCATCAAAATAGAAATTCCGTGCTCCGATTAACCTGCCGTTTTCCAAGGTTATACAGAGACTAATGATAGAGTCTAATGACTAATGATACAGTCAAAATGTTTAGAAACGTACTGCAATAAATCAACATAGGGAAAAAATGCATAAAATTGCTTGTGTGAGATAAAATTGTCTTAAAATTGTAGAATGAAATCTTATGCCTCTTATCTATGAAGTATTGCAGTAGCTATAAAATCATTACTATAGCTGAGGATTACTGTAAATGTTCAAAAGATGCACATTTTAATTGTTTTTAATATAATATCATCTTTTTTTTTTCATGTATAGTACTGCAATTTTGGTTATTCCTCCGAAACACTCTTATCTAATTGAACATCAAAACAAAACACACAAAAAGCAAAAATATGAATGTTTATATATATATATATATATTTAAGAATTGCATTTTGTACATTTATAATGAAAACAAAATAAAAATTTTTGTGTTAGCTTGTTTTTTCTCCCTAAAATAGTTAGAGAATTTGCATTTAAAGTAAATGAATCTAAAACTTGAATGCGTATTTTGGACATGTATTTAAACCAGGATTCGAAATTAATATATAAAAGCTACCGTAAGTAGCATCTAGCTATTTTTTTTTTTTTTTTGAAAATTGCCAAAATGTTCCGCCAAAGCGTAATTTTAAAATAAAAAAGTTCAAGGAAAAATGTTATGTATTTGCAATCGCAAACTCTTACAGCCTTAATATATAAACTTAGCAAAAAATTACCATTGAGTTTACAACTAAGATTGTCAAATTAATTCCTTTTGTAAAAAGTTAGGGCTCGAAAATGAGGACTGGGTGTGAAATTGTTGTCGTTAAATTAAGTTTTTTATTAGCAAAATACAATTAACGACCCCTTAATTCAAACCTTGCTTCAAAGTAAATCTTCTTCAGAAACAAAAGAGAGCAATGCCATTCTTAAAACTTTATTAACTTGTAAGGAAATAACGTCTTAAAGTATAAAAATATATAAGTTTAAAAATACATGTTTAAATATTGTAAAAGTAAAAAGAGTACAAATGCTTTGAAGACTGTGGAAGATATTAACTTTATATTTTTGAGGATTAATTTATATTAATTGCATTAAAAATAATCTATGATGAATATTATTGTTTTCTAACTGTTAAAAAATTTAACATGCCTCACATTCTAAAATAAATAAATAGATAATGATTAGTAATCATAATAATTAAAATTTCTGCAATACCTTATTCCACATAAGCTTACTTAAATTTTTTTCCAAAGCTTCTCAAGTTTTTGACAATTTGCTTCGATCACTGAAATCATATGTATTATCATACCTCAGCTGCTTGTAAAACTGCACCACTGTAATATATTTTCATACCTCATTTGCTTTTACAAATACAACTACAACATTGTAATATATCGTCATACCTCATCTGCTGGTACAACTTAGCCGTTGTAGATTTGCTGTGCCACTTATGTACCAATCGTTGCACGATCATTGTTAAAACGAGTGAATATTCAACAAGCATATATATATAACATTCAAAACTATTGTGTTGATGTTTATAGAGCTATGTTCTTTGTATGCATATTATTCATCGGCGTCGGATATGAATTTTCAGAGGGGGAATTGGCTCTGGTTGAGAAATTAAATTTCCAAGCAAATTTCAATTTAATTTGCATTTTAAAAATGTAATAAAAATGTTCAAAGTACCCTAAGTGTCGGAAAAACTCCGAATCAAGCTAATGATTCAGTTTATAAATTTTTAAATGTTGAATCATTATAATTATTATTTCTTTATTTTTAGTTTTTAGAATGATTATTTCTTCATATTTGGTAACTACACAATACTTTAGGAGTTTTTACATAATTTTGTGACAAGAAACACAATTATACCATTTAAACAGTATTGAGACTTCTAACAGCAGAGAAATTGTGTATCAAAATTACTCTAAATAACTATTTAAAAAAACTTTTTTTTAAAACCTAAATTTGAAGCAAAATAATAATAATAATAACTCAAATTAAATAATATACAATACAAAGTAAAAATATACCAACTAGCTGTGGAATCTTCTCACCCCCCCCCCTCAATACATCCTGCGTCTCCTGATTCCATTATTTATGTTTCCCTCTGAAAAATCGGAATGCCGATGCCCGTGATTTCTCTGCTTGTCATCCTTAATTTTGATGCTTTCCGATTGATTGGAGAGAATACGTCAGAATGATGTCTTTCATTTTATGTTTGCCATATTTTAGTTAGAACTTATTGTGTTTTATATGAGCATATTGCTCCATTAATTATTTGTAAAATCTTAGTATTCGAAAGTTGTTGGATTAATTAAGGAACGTATACAAAAGTGGAATGAAATGTAAGCTAACTATAGATAATTCAATTTTTGATATTTTTAATCTTATTTATAAACGTTTCCTCAAAATACATTATTTTAATGGTTAAGCATTAATATGAACGTCTTTTGCTTTGGAATTGTTATAAATTTCACTAAAAATGTTTAACGAGTCAAGGTAAAGTAAAATAAGTACTCGAAATATTTAAATTAGGAAGAAGTATCGTATCAGAACTGTGTTACTTATAGACGTATTTGATTAATTATTTGTTTCAATCCCACTTTCATCAGTAGACTTTGAAATATTTTCAAAAAACTAACTATTTCACAAACATTTTTCTGAAAGAATTTAAGCTACTAAATTCCTATCATTCTTTTCTGATCCCTTTTTCAACTAGAAAAGAAAATGATTTCTTCATTTCATTTTTTCAAGATTAAACACAAATTTTATGGAGCTATCCCGTATGTGATCTATCAAAAGAGATAGAAAAAAAAAGTTTTTCTATATCGTCAACTCAAAGCAAGAGTAAGATATCTAAGCCTGAAAACAAGAGTAAGATATCCTACTGTTGCTTTGAGGCGTCGATTTTACTATTATCATTTTTCACATCTAAAAATATGTACACTTGAGGACTTAATAATTTATCATAAAAGAAACAAGAAAAGAAAAGAAAATTAATTTAAATTGCAGTATTAGTTGAAGCATAAAAAAAGAGAGGTTACTAGTACAATGTTTCACTCTCAATATTTAATGAATGCAATTTAATTGCATTTATGTTGCTAATTGCCCTTTGATACTTAATTAATCCAACAACCGGAATGGAATACTTTTTTGGCTATGTCTCAAGAAATGGTCAAAACTGAGCAAGAACGACCACGAAATCAAAATGTTCAAATGCGTGCAAATTATAATGATATATATTTTTTGTATATAGAAATAAAGAAATGTGTTATAACTCAACTGGTTTAAGTTCTCATTTGTTTTACAGAGTAATATCCGGGAAAATGCCTGGATTAAAGCCAAACATTTCTAACTGTTGCAAAAGTTTAAGTTACCGATTTTGGCAAAGTATAACCCGCTTTCTTTCGAAAAATATATTTACTCTTATTCTTACTACTAACTAATGCACATGTAATTTAATGAATAATCGTTAATAAGTATTCATATATTGCACCACGAATATAACAAGTTTTGGATACTGACATCACTGAAGCAAGAGGAAATTTTTTTTATGCATATAACTAATACAATTTAAGCAACGGAAGCTATTTATATCTTATATGACATCAAAATTAGTCAAACATAAACCAAAAAAAAAAAAAAAAGACAGCATTGAGAGAAAAAGTATACAAAGTTTTATTACTGAGCACTATCTTTGAAAATGTATTGTGACGAAATGTATATTAGATTCACATTCGATCTACCTTGACAGTACCGAGTACAAATTTGTTGGGAAGTTACCATTAACACAGGATGAATGGAGAAAAGTTTCTTCCCATTCAGCTCGTGTGTAAATTATAGAAGTGGAGATAACCAGTGGTGACATCTCTCGATGCTTGAGCAAGTTATTGTTTAATTTAGAACGAGTCAATGGCTCTTCATTCGTTCATAGTGCAATCCATGGACAGTAGAACAACAACAACAGTTGGCCAAGCAGGGGAGAGGGTTGGAAAATTCTCAGGACGGTCATGTTTCAAATAAAAAAGGGGTGCATCCCAAAATTATTTTTTAAATAAATAAAACTAAACTTAATACTTGAGTTTATTATACATGTTTAGGGAGTAAAATTATGACAAATTATCTTATTTCGTTTAAAAATAATTTAATTTTCATTATTAGTATCCAAGTAACACTTTTAACATGATCAGAAAATTGCAAATTAAATTTAAAAAAAAGTCAGTTTATTTGAACTTTTTCCTGAACTCTGTTCATTCATAGATTACCTATCACTTTTTAAAGTTTATCTTCTTCCGTATTGCTTAACCAAATTCCGGCATAAGTATTTTACTCCTGTGGCTAAGTAACCAATGCCTATGTTTATTTTTATTCATTTATATATTTATTTTTTACAGTAAATAAAAATACATTTTACAGTAAATTTACATACAGTAAAAAGCAGCTTTAATATGATATTGTTTTTTTTTTCTTCTGAAAATGGATAAATAGTAAGCTCAGAAGCACATCTATACATATAATAAAATAAGATGTTTGTGTGTGTGTGTGTGGCGCGCTTCCCGGGAAAACGGTAAGGCCTAGAAAGATGAAATTTGGTATACAGGTGCAGTTTTTGCCGAAAATATGCACCTTGGGCTTCGATTTTTGATATTTTAATTAGAAAAAGTTATTTAATGTTTTATGTGTTTTTTTTTTTTTTTTTGCACTTTTTAGTAGTTTTTACCTCACAGACCCCGAACCAATCGCACCACACAAATATTTTTTTGTACTATAGTGTAGGAAATTTAATTCTAAATATGATGAATGAAAAAAGTTTGGAGATAGAGCAATTTTAATTTGCATTTTTTCCTGGGTTTTATTTTTTTCTAATATCATCCTGCGAGAAGTATCAAAGCCTCATTTCGAAAATTTAAGTTGGTAATAGTTAAAACATTTCGCCCTCTTCAAAAGAAAAAAAGTTCTTAAAAATACGCAATAGATTTCTTTTTTTTTTACAATTTTTTTAATGCTGAACACATCATGTCTTTCCACGCATCGGTCGAAAAAAGCGTTCTTCAATTTTTTATGCCTCTGACGTCACTACTTGGATTTCGATTCTATATTTACGATGGAATCTTAATCGCAAACAATGTTAATCTTTTTTTTTTTACTATATAGCTTACTTCTACATTTTATGACGTGATGACCACGTGTTTTTCCGGCAACGCTTCCTTTTTTTCTTTCCTTTTTTTGTTTTATTTAGGGATTGCATTTATTTCTTTTTCCACCCCCCCCCCAAACTGGACGATTTGCTGTATCTATATTACGTTACATTTCACAGTTTTGCCCATTTAAATCAATAAAAACCGCGAGATTTTTTTTTTCTTTGTCAAACGCTACTTTTTGCACACTACAAGGAATTTTGGAAACAACTTTTTTTTTTTGTTCCACTTAAATTTAAAAAAAGCGGTTTTTTGAGTGATCTTTGTTTTTATTAGGAATTGGACGGGGAGGTTAAAATAAATAGAGATGGATAAGAAAATTTAGAGATAGATCGTAAAGGTAGATAGCCGTCTAAGGCGGCAATCTTGGCGTAAAAATGTGAATGGCACAAAAAAGATAAAAATGGATTAATACTGCTGCCAAATTTACACAAACAGCCGCCGAAGGCGGCAAACTTGAAGTAAAAAGGTCAATGACAAGTTAGCCAAACAGCCGCCGTAGGTGGCTGCTTGCATAGAAAGGCAAATGGCGTAAGAAGGCGAACCAGCTGGTCGCCGCAGGCGGCTAGTTAAGTAATAAATAAAAAAGAAATTTGATCAGAGTATTTTTAGAATTATTCTCAATTTGTTGAAGAGTTTTCCTAATACAAAAACATGTCTGTAGAGCTCCCCCGGAGAATTGTGGTTTAGAAATTTCCCATTTCCCTATGTGACTCACAATGTTTTTTTTCTCTCCTAGAACTGAAAATAGTGTTCATCCTTCAAATTCTTAGAAATAAGATCTAAATTAATACATTTGTGCAAAGAAGGAAAAGTTAAGCAAACGGCGTTATAAATGAACAAACCTCCAAAAAATAAGTAAATAAAAATAAATGAACACACGTGTTCTCTGACGTGGCACAGTGAGGCGAAAACGCCAAAAAGCGCTTATAAATGGTTTTTTCCCCCTGTATTCAACCAATGGAGGATTAATAAATTTGCACAGGCCTACCTCTTAGGCAATCGGAACTGAAATTTTAGAGCCCTTCGTTCACTTCAAAGCTAAAGAGAGCATTTAGAAAGTTGATGAACCATGAGCACGGTAATTTAAAAAAATTGCTCTTTAGAAGTCTATATATATATTTTTTCTTATTAAAGGCGGGTATATTTACTTTCACTCGTGTCCAACGATAGTAATAGGACAAAAAAAGGAATAATCGAATTCTCAAACAAAAAATCGGTTTTGATCAGCACCGAAAACTTGGGAATTCAAGGTTACTTTTTTCAAAGCACTCTATAAAAAAATGTCCTCTAATGACCTCTTAGAAATTAATATAAATTAGTCATCAATGGGCTGTAGAAAGACCCTGAAAAGGAATTAGCTGCGTAAACCTGCGAATTTTGGACCCTGAGCCCAAACAAATCGAAAAAACTCCCTAATTATATGCCTGTGTAAACAAACAAGCGAGAGAGGTTCAAAAACATTTTTAAGCGCTTTTTGGCCTTTTGGCCCCCACTGTGCGTGGCAGCTCTGTCGAACCACTGTTTTCAATGTGAAACGAAGTGAGCTTATGAATCTTAAGTCATTCAACAAAGTTAGCTAGTTTGAGCATTTATAACGTTGTTTTCAATTTTTTCTTAAAGTTATTTTACATGTTATGTTAAAATAATAAAGCATGGAGGGAGTTTTGACTTGTATATTGATAAAAATAGTTTAAAAAAGAGATTTCTACATGAAAACATTGGTGAAGGTTGCCGTCAATGAACCGCATAACATTTTTGACCTTTTTTAGGAAGTAGTACCCAGACTCAAACTTTCTATTGACGATAGGAATACTTACTCAGTATATTTCTCCTTTAATAAAAATATTCTCTTTTATGTTAACTGTATTCAATAAAGAATAAAAATTTAAAATATATAATTTAGCGTGTGGTCCATTCATGGGAACCAGTTGCTATGGATTGACCATAGAGATGATTCCATCGATGAACCACATTATCAAATAAGAAAATCAAACCGTAAAGTATAAATAGTTGTTACAGGAGATAAACAAACGTTACAAATAATAACAAATAATTCAAAAAGAGAATTTTTCTTTTTTAACTTATTTTTTATCACAGGTGAAACATAAAAAACCCTCAGGATTCACATAACACAGCTGTTTTCACCACACCTCGCTCAACACTTGATATTTTTTAACACGTGACTTACTCTTCGTAGCTAAAATTTCATGGGCCTCTTTTGAACAAATGGGAGTCCTGTTTCATCCAAGTTCAAAAATTTTGATCCACAAAAATTTTACCTGCCAACAAGGATTTTGCTATAGCACGTTGCATGCCCTCAGTTATCCTCTGGCTTTACATTACTTATTTTGGCATATTTTCTTGAACAACAAACGCCCTTGAAACTGTACTCAAATTTATTTTAAACAAATACTGAATCGACTGCACAAGTTTTTAAGTTGAAAATGTAATAACTGAAGGGAGTTCCCAAAACTTATTTTTTTTAAATATTTTTTCATCATTATCACACATATTTAAAAGGATCGATCAATTACTAAAGACAATTGAGCTGAAACTTTAATGATATTTGTAAGATTCCATGAATGAACCACTTTGCTAGCTGGTTCATTCATAGAAACACCTAGCGGTTCAATGATGGCAACTGTGCCATTTTGAATGTTCTTATTGTTGTCACTGCTCCGACGATTCATGATGAATAAATATGAGGAATTGTACTTGAAAACACTCTTGGAAGTCAATGTTCCCATTTAGTTGTTCAGTAATATCAAAAGCATGTAAAAACAAAATGTAAATGTCAATCATTAGTAAGTTAACAGTAGAAATCTTATTTGGACGTTTAACAATATGATGTATCGATTTAAGCTCCTTGACGATTCTGCATTGGACTGTTTTGAGACTTAAACTGATTTCATGCGTGAGAAAAATCTAGAGGGGGAAATATCTTCGCAGTCTAGTCATGGAACCGGCCCATTGACAGCTACTTTCCCCTATGTATAAGAAAAAATTATTTATACAAATATTTAGTAAAACAGAATTTCATTTCGATGGAAAGGATTGTAATTCAGATAAAAGAATGGCACAAAACATGGCAGAATCGTTTTTTAGCATCATCTTACTCTCTATTGCTTATATTCTACTACGCTATAATTAACCTTGTAAAGTTTTCACTTTTTAACTTACTACGCGTCAGAAACGAAATACCTACAAAATAAAGTAGTAAGCACATACTCGCGATTGTATAATTTCCAATTTATTAACATTTCAATTGATTTTATATATTTCTACTTAGAGCTACCATTTTTTTGAGCAATCACACTGCTTAATGTTCTCATTTGACTGTTTTGAATTCCTATGATTTTATTTTCCCCCCGCCCCCCTCTGCAGCACCGCCGTCGACCGGCCTGATAATGCTGCTCCTCTAGCGAGCACCGTCTCCAGGTTGCGTAATATCCTACACTTACACGCATATATACACGCACCTACACACACACACACATACATACACCTACACACACAAACACATACACACATACGCATACATACAGACACCTACACATACACACACAAACACATACACACACAACTACCCATGCACTCATTCCTGCACACAGACAGAAACAGACATGCCTACTGCCTACACACACAAACACACATACCCCCTCACACACACACACACACACACAAACACACACGCCTACACACACACACACACCCACACACACATACTCGTGATTGCGAAAAACATAATTTGAATTCCAGATGTCAAAATTCAAATAAATTTTTATTTTATTTATTTTATTTTATTTTTTTTGTTAAAATATTGTTCTCCGTCTGCGGGTAAACATCAGTATCTGTAGAAATGAGCTTTCGAGATACTTGAAGAAACGCGTTTTGCTTTGCATTCAATGCTACCAATAGAAAAATGTTGAAATTAGACGTTTTTTTCGTGTGTTTTTTTTTTTTTTTTTCAACGAAAAGAAAATAAGCAATCTTGTACAATAAATGCTAAGGCAGAACAGAAATGAAACCAAAAATTTTTTAAAATGCAGTTGCTGCCCTTTACCTGCCTGCAGTAAAGGGCGGTAGTTAATTAGTTGATGATTAATGATAAATAATTTGCTTTATACTGCTGTAAAAAAAAGCCTTTGATATACATTTCTGCTTCCATCAGAATTTGTATTCATGGAAATTACCCCTTTTTTTTCTTTTCCCGTCTACAGTTGGGGTCGTAATGCTGTGATTAGGATCTGCGTGGACTTCCCAATGCTGCCAGGTTAGACTTTCTCAACCTTACACTATTGAGTCTCAATGATCTAAGGCCCCAACTAGCTGCATTTTCCCCACATTTTCTTCTGCTCTCTCTAATTCATTTTGACAGTTATAAAATAAATAAATGTGTGTGCTCAAACACGTCAATTCGAAAAAAAAAAAAAAATCTACGGTAGAAGAAATAATACTACGCTACATCAAAAATTCAGAATTTTCCAAGATTAGTTCCAATAATTTACAGCATTGAAAAAAAAAAAAAAAAAAAAAAAAAAAATCAGGCGCTAATTCTTTTTCCAGTTCGAAATCAGGAAACAGCTATTCAACTAATTCCCTCAATTATGTGAGGAAGAAAAATACAAGTACCTGCTTTGTATGCACAACGAACAATTAGAGCAATTAACAAAGCTAAGAAAATAGTAGAAAACTTAATCTAAGAGGAGTAGCTAACTACAAGTACTGTTGACTCTTAATGATCGCAAGAAGGGAAATATTTTGAAAAAAGCATCTTAAGCAATAAGGAGTCCATTTTTCCAAGGATGTCTTCGAAGGGAAGATGCAAATTGAAATTTCAAATGCGTTTTCAGGGGGGTTTTAGTCTCTATTTTGGGAGGTCCGTTGCTTAGGAGGCGCGCCATCGCTCTTGATGGTATGAACTCTACTGGTTTTGTGCTTGTGAATTTGTGTAGGATTCGTTTTTGTTATTGTTCGTTCTTTGTTGCTACAACGAAAAAAAAAAGTATCGGTAATGTAGCATTGTAATGTATAACAAAAGGCTAAAATTTCGCAAAAGTATTTATTCAATTAATCTCGTTATGGAAAGAAACATCGGGGCTTCGGTTAAGCAGTAAAGTTGAGAAAGTAAAGTCCCCCCCCCCCCGCAAAAATAAAAAACTGCATAAAAAGTAAAAATATTTTCACTTTCACGGCATTGCCATGTTGAAAAAAGAAGATTAAAATTTAAAAGTAAAAATAAGTAAAAAAAAAAAATCAAACAAGAAAGAAAGAAAAATAAAGAAAGACAGGGGGGGGGGGAACCCATTTAAAATAACCGATGAAGTAAAGAAAGGATGCAGGGATGGAGGTGGTTAGCAAAAATGCAGCAATGTCTTCTTCAGCTTAAAAATTATAAACGAAACATAAGGTAAATAGTGAAAGATTGTGCGTCATTAGTTTTCAAAGTTCTCCAGTTCCGAAATTTAATCTAAGCGTGAAAAGATGTATTGTGAAACAGGACGTCAGCTTTCTAAGTTCGAGAGAACTGATTTCAATTATTTCAGAGCGAAACAATAACAATTAACGGAAAAATAACAGAAAAGTTAAACTTATGAAACAACCTGCGCATTTTCATGGTCTTCACAAAGACGATTGAAGCCCTTGAAAATTTCAACAGTGTAAACTGCACCACGACTCAGCCCCTCCCATCCTTGTGAGCATGGAGCACTTTTGCTTCATTAACAAAAAGAAGTTTGCAAATTTTTAAAATGTGTAAAGGGGTTTTTTTTGGCTGGTTAAAACTGCAATTAAGTTTCTTTGATCCTATCTTGATATGAAACGAAAGGTTGTGATGAAAACATAGTTTGTGCGTGCGAGTATGCGCGTTAAATTCTTTCTTTCTTTCTTTCTTTTTTTTCTTTTTTTTTGACTGGGTGTATAACGGGCGAAGGACGAAGGAGAAGCGTTGCTGTTTTGGAGGAATACGCACCCACCAATTTATCTAGATTGATATTTAAAACCCACACATCAATGACCCTCACACGGGAGAAACTAGGGCTTTCAGAACAGTGACTTTCCACATTAAATTTTTTGGCAGAAGAAAATTTTAAATTTAACGAATGAAACTCCGAATTTTACCTAATGATAAAATACGAACATACACATATATATACCTAATGAGAAGAAACATACCTTGTCATTATTATTTTTTTAATGCAATTTTGCTTTTCTATCTCCATTTGCCGAATCCTAAGTGACAAAATTGGAATGGTGCCCGCAGCAAGATCTGGCGTGCAAGAGGGACCCTGTAGCAAATATGAGACTGCAGTTTCAGTCGAGAAATCGAGAATATACTCTCCCCGAAATTTTTAGTTCCTGAAGCCCTTGAATATAAGTTTGGTTTATTCAGAGGCTTTTTGAAGAATTTTTTAAAAAGGCGCCCAGAATTATTTTGAGGGGGGGGGGTATTTTACCGTATGAAAATCCGAATTTTACTGAATGATAAAATATCAGCATGCACATGCATACATCTTTTGAGAGGAGACATTAAACATCATTTAAAAAAAAAAATCCTTTGCTCCAAAATTTGCCAAACTGTCAGAGAAAATTTGGGCCAAATAAGACATTAGTAAGACATTTTTGAGGAGAGAGAGTGACCTCCCGTCGGGGGGGGGGGTCTGCATATATTAGTTGAAAAATTGATAGCGTTTGCAGCATATAGTAAAATAGATTATCACAAGGGCGAATACAGATATAATTTTTGGAGGGACCGAGGGAAGTGAAAAGCGCAACACGCTCCCCTCAGACAATATTTCAAAACAAAGTTTTCATGACTTTATTTTTAAATGTGACTTAGGCTCCCTTAAGGTCAATTAATCTACTTTTAAGAACCTAAATATTATGCACTAATATACTTTGAATGTGGATGTAAAATATCTTTACATTTCAATCCAGTTAAATACTAAACCCTATATGAGGCAGTGAGAAGCAAAGGGATGCAAGTGGCAAAATTAAAAATTTGGAGATAACCAGTACACATGGTAGGTGAACCTCTCCTCTGTCTTAAGGCAGTAGATGGTAATAGTAGCCCTGGTAGTTGCTGCTCTACAGCATGATTTAGAAAAAAATTTCAATGAAAGCCTACCTAGGATGTTATCTTTAAACGCTTTAAACTAAAACTCCCAGGTGGATGACAAATCAAAGACTTTTATTTTTCAACAGTTGAGTTAGATTATTTAATTGCGGTCTTGCGTTACCATTGTATTATTAGATGAATATCTAGTCTTTGGAATATCGTTTATCAGCAGTTAAAACTAAGTTTATAAATAATCTTAAATATAAATCAGTTAAGCAATCTTCAAACCAATAGCACTTTCAAAATAATGATCGACAAGTTTTAAATTAATTTCAAATGAAATAAATTAAAACAGTTAAAACGAGATCAAGTGGCAGTGAAAGCAAAGGGATGTAAGTTGCAAAATTAAAAATTTAAAGATAACCAGTACACAATACACATGGTAGGAGAACCTCTCCTCTGTCTTGGAGTAAGAGATGGTACTAGAAGCCCTGGTAGTTGCTGCTCTACAGCATGATTTAGAAAAAACGTTCAATGAAAGTCTACCTAGGATGCTATCTTTAAATGCGTTTTACTCAAAATTTGAAAATGTCCACTTACATCCCTTTGCTTCTCGCTGCCTCATATGATTCGTCAAGATGATATATAATGAGGGATTTTTATTAGGAAAATTGTCATAATAATTATAACACGAAGAAAGAATTATTAAATAAACCAGTACCTCATTTGAGTTTTTATAATTGAATTATGTTTTAACTATAAATTATTGTGCAATAAAAAAAGCAATAGTTTCAGAAAATTTTAGTTTAATTGTAGAACTCAGAAACTTGTGTTATTTCTTTGTGAAATTCAAAGCAGTTTCAGGTTTGTTCTTAAAGCCGTGATACAGTTGCGATAACGTTTTGATACTACATCCCGTTTCCATTAATATTGTGGTTTTGCCAAGAAATTACCATATGATTTCTTTCATTTTTTTTTAAATTAAAAAGAAATTTATCATTTCGCCGTAGGCGGATTTAGGCCGAAAGTTTTGGGGGGTGCAACAATAACGGGGATCTGGAGGGGTGCATTTCTGGAATAACAAGGCAGTGGTGAAATCAGAAAGTAATTTTAGGGCGGTGCGCACTTTTGAGTCTAAAAAACGCGATGTAATCTATATTTAGTAACATTCGTGGATTGGCAATTCTTAACATTTCAAATTGCAGAAATTCTTCGACGAAAGTCGATGTTGTTAGAAGCAGTGGATAAATCCAGCTTCTGGTTTGGAAGGGGATTCACGCCCCAGAAAAAAAATTGCAATAGTAGTTTTGAAAACGCAGTTTTACATTTCTTGGTGATATTTTAGGGACAAGAAAGGTATGTGGGGCTGCAAGGCTATTTTTAGAAATTTAAGTCTTATAAATGTGATTATAGTCCATATTTATAGTTTGGGTTAGAAATGTGACTTATGGACTGACTCCAATCGATTTTTTGAAAAACAAATAGAAATACGCCCCCCCCCCCCTGAAACTACCTCTTTACTTTTTCATAATTGAAGTTCCAAAAACGCTATGGTGGACAAGTTTTGATACTGTTACCGGACAGGGTGTTCTGGAGCTCTCCCCTGGAAAATTTTCGAAATTTAAGTCCTGAAAATGAAGTTCTTATGCAATACTCCATGGTATTAAAAAAAAAGGATTCTCCCACTAAATATTACGAAATAGTAGTTTTCAAAACCAAAATATTAACAATCTTTTGATAATATTAGAGAAATGGGGTCGGAAGCCGTTGTTCGAATATTTTCCAAAATTAAAGTCCACATGAGTATAAGGCCATATTTGGTAACGTTAGGGACACTGCAGTTTTTCAAAACTGAAGCTCCAAAAAGGCAATTTTAAATGATTTTCGATGTGTTTAGGTGATTAGAGGATCATTCTTGAAAATTTTGTGAAAGTGAAGCCCAAGAAACAAAATTTGAGATGCTCTGTAATAACTTTGGCTGGAGGGAGGGCTTCGGAGAAGAACAATTTTGAGGACTATTAGAAAAAATGAAAACGAAATAGAAAAAATGTAAACGAAATTCAAAAAAAGAAAGAAAAAGGGGGGGGGGAGATATGAAAGAAAGAGGATTGTGCGAGGAGGGGGGAGGCACACATTTCGTTTTAAGATTTTTTCCCAACATTCTTTTTTTTCTTCTTAAAATAACTGCGTTTTCCAAAATTAGATCTTTTCTTCCATTCAATAAAAAAGAATATTTTTTTAAAAACATCCACTCGGCATTTTGTGGGAAGGGTCACCAATCTTGCACCCCCTCCCCTTGGATGCAGCACGGCAGGCAGGGCCAGATTACTGAATAGGACATCTAGGCCGTGGCCTTGGGCCCTAAAATGGTTAAAATTACTTTAGTCTATGGCTAAAATTGTTTCAGCAAATGGCTAAAGTTATGAGTTTTAAATACAGGGGCCCCCAAAATGTATTTGTCCTAGGGCCCCTCAATGTCTTAATCGGACCCTGACTGCAGTAAAATGTCCGGGAGGCGAATTTAGAAGCACGACTGCGTACGCAGGTCGTACAGATGGCGCTACGAGCGCATTGCATTTGGCGCGGTTCGACTCCTCGCGTAAATGCGCCAAGAAAGCGATTTCGCTTTTAAGGTACTTGCGCGTGCGCAATTATGTGATGTCTGTTTTTTTTTTACCTTTGTTGCTGGTATTTCGTTGATTTTGTGATATGAATGGGTGTGTGGTCAAAATCGTTTTTTTTGTTACAAACTTTGATGTTTTTTAACCTACGAACAAAATTTTATTGACATTGTATTTCTGAAATATTCTTTTGTGAATTTATTCTTTGCATGTGAAAGTTCTGTGTTGAACTGTCGTTGAGATGAAACTTAAGAATGTTTCAATTTGTTCGACT
The DNA here is from genome assembly GCF_026930045.1 of Uloborus diversus. Taxonomy (NCBI): domain Eukaryota; kingdom Metazoa; phylum Arthropoda; class Arachnida; order Araneae; family Uloboridae; genus Uloborus; species Uloborus diversus. The sequence goes on from NC_072734.1 coordinate 176,319,095, forward strand.
GAAAATTACAAAACATTAGAAATTAAAATTCTTTAAAACCATTTTTGAATGGATGTGGTGTCAAAATGAGTTATTTTGCTACAAACATTTGCTTTTTTTTGACCTGCGGACATATCTTTATTGACATTGTAATATTCTTCCGGGAATTTCTTCTTTGCATCGGAAAATTCTGGGTTGGATTGCCGTTGCGATGAAAATCAAGAATGTTTCAGTTTTTAAACTGGAAATTGCTTAACATTAGAAATTAATTCTTCAAAACCACATTTTAAACTGCATGTATGCAATAAATAATTATTTGGAGATATTTCATTAATTTAATTTCTAATTCTTGATTGGTTATCAAAAGTAGTGATTTTAAACGTTTAAAGTGTCAACTGAAAGTAGAATTTTCAGCAATTGAAGTATAATTGAGGTGTCAACAAAAAAAAAGAAAAAAGAAAATCTTACTCAGCTGGTTATGTATATCGTATACATTTCAGCAACAGCCTCAAATGATTGAATTAAAGCCCTTAGTTGTATTTTTAACTGCTTTCTTTTTTTTTTTTTTTTACTGTTTTTTAAGTAAAGTCAAATCTCGATAAATCGAAGTCTCAAGGGACCGGTAGAAAGGTTCCATTTATTGGTAGCTCAAGTTATAAGAGGTTCCTACAGTATTCTCAAGATTTTGGGGCCCAGTGAAAAGTTTGAGGTGAAGGTTATAGTCAGGGGTGCCCATCCCCTAAGAGCAAGGGCGCACTCCCCCTAAATATCGGGAAGACCCCCCCCCCCCGAAAAAAAGTTAAAAATACTCCTCAAAACAGCCCCCACCCCCTAAAAATTTTAATGTCGCACTCTGCGCCACGACTACCCCCCCCCCCCCCCCCGCCTAGGTAGGCACCCCTGGTGTATTCGAGTAATAACTCTGCGAATTATCGAGACTCGACTGTGAGTAACTTCGATAGGACAATAACCAAACACAGTGACAGTAAATAAAATGAAAATCATCACCAAGGTTAGAAATGGGCTCTAAGAATATCATATAGTCTCGATAACTCGAAACTTATTACTCGAATATTTTTTTTATCTCGAAGTTTTGAATGAAATGTGAAGGGAAAAAAGGGGGCGCTTGAAACGAGCACTGAGAGCACTGCACAATAAAAAGCATGTTGCAAGGACAAATGTTTCATGGGAGGGGCGATTGATTTCATTACGTATCCTTTACTACATATCTTGACCTGTTAGCATCAAAGATAGCCTAAAAAGGACTTTCTTGAACTTTTTTGAATATTAAAAATTTACCAGTGGGGATGTACCTCTCCCTTGTATTTTTCTGTGGTGTGCTGAGACAGGCTGAAAGTTGTAGAGGGTACTTTGCTGGGTAGTCGAAGAAATATACTGAGAAGCTGTCTGCATCGAGATTTTACAAAGCACATAGTGCTATAATACTGCTAAAGAAATTCAGAACATGTTGTTTATAAGATAAATAAATACCTTTGTGCTGAACAGTAAAGTAAGACAAAACAACGTAAGTAGAAGCACAAATTTGTAAAATGCTGATGCAGATTGCATTCTATTGAACAGTAATGAGATGTTTATACCATAGTACAGCATACTCTATGAATCCCCACCAACAAAACGCCTTCGTGTTTTAACTCTCCTACACAATGTCACCCGCTACCTCTTTCATATCGCATATCTGGACTGTGATGCTGTTATATATGCCCTTCTGACCCTTTTCAAAGCTTTTCCATATTCTTTGGTCACCTTGTATGTCGTATATCTTGTATCGTAACTTTACACCTCAGAGCCAGACTAACATGAGTCCAAAAATTTGGAATCCTCACTTTATTACTGCATTGAATGTAGAATATCATTCTGTGTCAACATATGAGATCCTAATTCTATGAAAGATATTCCTTCCCAAATATTTAGCTGCATTTAAAGAGCGCAAGTTCCATCCTTTCTATGCCTCAGACAAACGTTTTCGCTCTCTCTTGAAAAGTAGCGAAAATGGACTAACGAGAGTCTAGCTCAGAGGTACAGGTACTATAACCCTAAATTTAATTTGGGTGCATCAATACATAAATATCAAAACATTTTATTATTTTAGCATAAGCAGAACAGGTCACCAAATTAATTTTGTGTTCATTGTCTTTGGAAATCATAGTCGAGGGTGTACACACACAAATATCATTAGCAGTTAACCTTGAACAAAATTAGCAAGTTGTTTTTTGCATCCTATGATATGAGGATCCCATTCTTTCCTTCTGTGCATCTAAGATAAAATAGTTCTTTTTTTTTTTTAACTTATCTACTCTCAAATAATATATATCAATTAGAAACCTACATCTAGTAGAATTTACACTTAAAACAATATTCCTTTTATCTCATACAAAATGGTTCTAAGAGAGAAAGGAAAAATAACTGTCTTAGAATGTATTAAAAATGAAGTGATTATTTAATTAGAGGGAGAAATGTATTGTTTAATTTATTATGCTAATTTTATAATTCCATTGAATTTTTAATTGAAATCCATGTAATAATTGCACATAAAAGATTTAAATGCTGCATATATCTTGCAAGATTATTAAAAAGTGCTTTTAGAAATTGTTAATTATGATTTAGAAAATTCTTCTTACATTGCTTGTCTTTTGTATCTAATATATTTGTTTACGTTTTAAGTCATAACACATGTATTTTTTTGTTTCTATTATGATCTGTAGTTCTAAATGGGAAAAAATGTTTGAAAAATGTTCTTTTCGGTGCACAAGCTAGAGTTTTGCAAAATTACAAAAAAGGAGAAACAAATAATTGTATTACTACATGCTTTTATTTAAAAAAAAATAATAATAATACAAAAAGCTATGGCTTTTTGCATTACCTCTATTAAAATTTATTTTTTGAGTTAGATTACGATTTCTTTTGGCTTTATATTGTGCTTTGCACTTAAAGGGTCCTCCTGCGGGGATTCTGTTTGACCCTTTAGGCATTCCTTTCTTGAAATAGATGTCGGTTTAAGTTTTATTTTTCTACCTTTCCGTCTGGGTGAAAAAATTTTACTTATTAAATTTAATTTTTGATCCAATTATGTGCCCGTTATGATATTGATCAAATAGCCAACTTTGTTAATTTTGTTTTGTCAATATTTTCATATGACACTAGTCTTTTTAATTCGTGTACAAATAACTGCTTATCTTCAGCTGAAGCATTAATAATTTGAGAACTAATAGAGGGAGCCTGTATTTCGTTTTTGATTTCTTTATAGTCAAGAGTGTCACTGCTTTCTTTGACTTCACTGTCTAATATGACATTTTTAAGTTCCATCTCAGAGATGATGTTTCAGTTAAGTCAAGAAAAAAAAATAGGAGCTGGACATTTGGGACCTAAAGCAATTTTAGCTGATTCATGCCTATCGATATAATTAAGTTTGGTACTATTAGGCAATATAAGTCCATTTTTATCCTGCAGCAAACATTCCTGCGGCAATCGCGACTTGCGCGTGCGACTCGAAGGTTGGCGATGAATCCCTTCCCGAACTTTTCTCCTCGCCAATCGATCGTAGCGCCATCTGTGCGACCTGCGTACGCGGTTGTGTTTCTAAATTCGCGTCCGGGAGGCGAATTTTCTTGACTTAACTGAAACATCATCTCTGAGATGGAACTTAAAAATGTCATATTAGACAGTGAAGTCAAAGAAAGCAGTGACACTCTTGACTATAAAGAAATCAAAAACGAAATACAGGCTCCCTCTATTAGTTCTCAAATTATTAATGCTTCAGCTGAAGATAAGCAGTTATTTGTACACGAATTAAAAAGACTAGTGTCATATGAAAATATTGACAAAACAAAATTAACAAAGTTGGCTATTTGATCAATATCATAACGGGCACATAATTGGATCAAAAATTAAATTTAATAAGTAAAATTTTTTCACCCAGACGGAAAGGTAGAAAAATAAAACTTAAACCGACATCTATTTCAAGAAAGGAATGCCTAAAGGGTCAAACAGAATCCCCGCAGGAGGACCCTTTAAGTGCAAAGCACAATATAAAGCCAAAAGAAATCGTAATCTAACTCAAAAAATAAATTTTAATAGAGGTAATGCAAAAAGCCATAGCTTTTTGTATTATTATTATTTTTTTTAAAATAAAAGCATGTAGTAATACAATTATTTGTTTCTCCTTTTTTGTAATTTTGCAAAACTCTAGCTTGTGCACCGAAAAGAACATTTTTCAAACATTTTTTCCCATTTAGAACTACAGATCATAATAGAAACAAAAAAATACATGTGTTATGACTTAAAACGTAAACAAATATATTAGATACAAAAGACAAGCAATGTAAGAAGAATTTTCTAAATCATAATTAACAATTTCTAAAAGCACTTTTTAATAATCTTGCAAGATATATGCAGCATTTAAATCTTTTATGTGCAATTATTACATGGATTTCAATTAAAAATTCAATGGAATTATAAAATTAGCATAATAAATTAAACAATACATTTCTCCCTCTAATTAAATAATCACTTCATTTTTAATACATTCTAAGACAGTTATTTTTCCTTTCTCTCTTAGAACCATTTTGTATGAGATAAAAGGAATATTGTTTTAAGTGTAAATTCTACTAGATGTAGGTTTCTAATTGATATATATTATTTGAGAGTAGATAAGTTAAAAAAAAAAAAGAACTATTTTATCTTAGATGCACAGAAGGAAAGAATGGGATCCTCATATCATAGGATGCAAAAAACAACTTGCTAATTTTGTTCAAGGTTAACTGCTAATGATATTTGTGTGTGTACACCCTCGACTATGATTTCCAAAGACAATGAACACAAAATTAATTTGGTGACCTGTTCTGCTTATGCTAAAATAATAAAATGTTTTGATATTTATGTATTGATGCACCCAAATTAAATTTAGGGTTATAGTACCTGTACCTCTGAGCTAGACTCTCGTTAGTCCATTTTCGCTACTTTTCAAGAGAGAGCGAAAACGTTTGTCTGAGGCATAGAAAGGATGGAACTTGCGCTCTTTAAATGCAGCTAAATATTTGGGAAGGAATATCTTTCATAGAATTAGGATCTCATATGTTGACACAGAATGATATTCTACATTCAATGCAGTAATAAAGTGAGGATTCCAAATTTTTGGACTCATGTTAGTCTGGCTCTGAGGTGTAAAGTTACGATACAAGATATACGACATACAAGGTGACCAAAGAATATGGAAAAGCTTTGAAAAGGGTCAGAAGGGCATATATAACAGCATCACAGTCCAGATATGCGATATGAAAGAGGTAGCGGGTGACATTGTGTAGGAGAGTTAAAACACGAAGGCGTTTTGTTGGTGGGGATTCATAGAGTATGCTGTACTATGGTATAAACATCTCATTACTGTTCAATAGAATGCAATCTGCATCAGCATTTTACAAATTTGTGCTTCTACTTACGTTGTTTTGTCTTACTTTACTGTTCAGCACAAAGGTATTTATTTATCTTATAAACAACATGTTCTGAATTTCTTTAGCAGTATTATAGCACTATGTGCTTTGTAAAATCTCGATGCAGACAGCTTCTCAGTATATTTCTTCGACTACCCAGCAAAGTACCCTCTACAACTTTCAGCCTGTCTCAGCACACCACAGAAAAATACAAGGGAGAGGTACATCCCCACTGGTAAATTTTTAATATTCAAAAAAGTTCAAGAAAGTCCTTTTTAGGCTATCTTTGATGCTAACAGGTCAAGATATGTAGTAAAGGATACGTAATGAAATCAATCGCCCCTCCCATGAAACATTTGTCCTTGCAACATGCTTTTTATTGTGCAGTGCTCTCAGTGCTCGTTTCAAGCGCCCCCTTTTTTCCCTTCACATTTCATTCAAAACTTCGAGATAAAAAAAATATTCGAGTAATAAGTTTCGAGTTATCGAGACTATATGATATTCTTAGAGCCCATTTCTAACCTTGGTGATGATTTTCATTTTATTTACTGTCACTGTGTTTGGTTATTGTCCTATCGAAGTTACTCACAGTCGAGTCTCGATAATTCGCAGAGTTATTACTCGAATACACCAGGGGTGCCTACCTAGGCGGGGGGGGGGGGGGGGGGTAGTCGTGGCGCAGAGTGCGACATTAAAATTTTTAGGGGGTGGGGGCTGTTTTGAGGAGTATTTTTAACTTTTTTTCGGGGGGGGGGGGGTCTTCCCGATATTTAGGGGGAGTGCGCCCTTGCTCTTAGGGGATGGGCACCCCTGACTATAACCTTCACCTCAAACTTTTCACTGGGCCCCAAAATCTTGAGAATACTGTAGGAACCTCTTATAACTTGAGCTACCAATAAATGGAACCTTTCTACCGGTCCCTTGAGACTTCGATTTATCGAGATTTGACTTTACTTAAAAAACAGTAAAAAAAAAAAAAAGAAAGCAGTTAAAAATACAACTAAGGGCTTTAATTCAATCATTTGAGGCTGTTGCTGAAATGTATACGATATACATAACCAGCTGAGTAAGATTTTCTTTTTTCTTTTTTTTTGTTGACACCTCAATTATACTTCAATTGCTGAAAATTCTACTTTCAGTTGACACTTTAAACGTTTAAAATCACTACTTTTGATAACCAATCAAGAATTAGAAATTAAATTAATGAAATATCTCCAAATAATTATTTATTGCATACATGCAGTTTAAAACGTGGTTTTGAAGAATTAATTTCTAATGTTAAGCAATTTCCAGTTTAAAAACTGAAACATTCTTGATTTTCATCGCAACGGCAATCCAACCCAGAATTTTCCGATGCAAAGAAGAAATTCCCGGAAGAATATTACAATGTCAATAAAGATATGTCCGCAGGTCAAAAAAAAGCAAATGTTTGTAGCAAAATAACTCATTTTGACACCACATCCATTCAAAAATGGTTTTAAAGAATTTTAATTTCTAATGTTTTGTAATTTTCAGTCGAACAAATTGAAACATTCTTAAGTTTCATCTCAACGACAGTTCAACACAGAACTTTCACATGCAAAGAATAAATTCACAAAAGAATATTTCAGAAATACAATGTCAATAAAATTTTGTTCGTAGGTTAAAAAACATCAAAGTTTGTAACAAAAAAAAACGATTTTGACCACACACCCATTCATATCACAAAATCAACGAAATACCAGCAACAAAGGTAAAAAAAAACAGACATCACATAATTGCGCACGCGCAAGTACCTTAAAAGCGAAATCGCTTTCTTGGCGCATTTACGCGAGGAGTCGAACCGCGCCAAATGCAATGCGCTCGTAGCGCCATCTGTACGACCTGCGTACGCAGTCGTGTTTCTAGATTCGCGTCCGGGAGTCCTCCTTCAAAATTTTTTGAAAATTTACCTTAAAAATGTTGGTTTTTAGTTGATTTCGGAGTAGATTTTATTGATAAAATTCGTTGCAACAGTCATGTTTTTTTTTTTATTTTTAAAAACGTTATTAGCCATAGTTGTTTCAAAATAGAAGACTTGGTATTGATATACGAATTAATACCCAATTACACAACATGCAATTATTCTATACAATAACTCAGCACTGAAGAATAAATAGTTTGAGAAATTTCTTTATTTGCATGAAATTATTTATTAGTTTTTTTTTCAAATTGATAAAATTACTTTAATTCTTAATATGAAAGCACAGTTATGTTTTTCTTGCAAAAGCGAAGTGTGGTGATACACTGGATTCAAGTAAATGTACTAGTATAGCAGCTATGAATTTTTTCACCCAACTGCGTTTCTGGGTGAAATATATTAAATTATTTTTTTAAAAACCCAACCAAAAATTTTTGGGGGTGCAGTGCACCCCCTGGCACCCCCGTAAATCCGCCTATGCATTTCGCAAATAGCATCATCAAGACCGTCGACAGGTTTTATGGGCCCCTATGCAACTTTCTTCAGGGCCCCAAACCTTTTACTTAACCTTTAACCTCTTCTTTCTAGGCTCCGTTTTCACATAAATATTTAAAATTGATTTGCGATTTCAGGTATGGGGGACCCTTTTTGTAGCTCGGATAACTTTATGTCGATAGCAAAACAGGCCATTTTATATTTTTTTTCCTCACGATGTGTCTTTTCCTACGTGCGTGTGTGTGTGTGTGTGTGCACTTAACAGAAATGAATAAATAAATAAAAAACATTTCTGTTGTCCGTCTTTTTTTACCTCCTTGGAGGAGGAGGGATATCAGGAGAGTGATGCAGGGATCTCCTTTGGGTTAAGGGTAGAATATCTCCAACTTTAGGGGGTCCGGGGGTTGATCCCCCGGGAAAATTTTTGAAAAATACACTAAAAAATTTTGCATTTTGAGGCCTTATACGGGATAATAGGAACTACAAAAACATGAGGAAAGAAAAAAGGAAGACAAAAAAATTCTTAAACTTTACACTCTTTTGCAAACTAAGACAATACAAAATACAAACTGCTCGTGGTTCGACAAATCGTTGATATTAATCGACAGAGAGGAAGAGCGACGAGGGAGAAACGATGACGCTTGTCACTTGCTCACATCGACTCTCGGTATAATTAGTTTTTTATCATTTCTTATCAACTCACGAACAAACGGAACACTGAATTAACTGGAAAATGATCAAGATTAAAATATGATTTAAAAGAAATGTTGGAAAAATCAGCCTAACCATTCGAACAAATCATACTTTATACAACTGATAGGAAATAAAATTGAAGCACTTTTCAAGCAGTATCAGAAATTTTTTAAATTGTTTTCAAGGCCTCTAGAACAATTAAAATTATTCAAAGCAGTTCATTTGTACTTTCCAATCTCTGATACTTTAATACTTGATCGCATAGTTTTACATTCTAACTTAGTAAGAAACCCCTGTTATTCTGCATTTCTTGTATTTTTAAATAACAAGTAGTGCAGAAAACGAAAAGGAATAGAGGTAGTGTAGCAATTTTTCTCATGCGAAACAGATTGACAGTATGCAGTAGAAGTAATATAAAAGCAGGCAATAATAAAATAACTTTCAAAATACGAAATTCAGGTTTAAATAAATAGCAAAATGTGAACATGCTAGTCACGAAAATGTATCTCAAGCAAGCAATATGTTGCAGGAACGTAATTACCATACTTTTTTACATTTTTGATGCAGAATGTAGCGAGGAGCTGAATTTGGCACATTTTGGCATCCCTTCCCTCCTCCTCGCAGTTGAAGAAGTTTAAAATGTCCCAAGTTCTTTAGGTTTTTAAGCACGTGAAAATAAAATTCATTTTTTAAAGTATTTTTCCTTTTTTTTAGGATTGAATCATGCAATTTTTTCGAGAGTTGGAGGCCCCCAAAGAAGCGGGGGACCTAAGTTATTATAACTTGTTTAGCTTATAGGTAAATCCAGCACTGATTCTAATTAATGGTGACATAACTGTGCCCTTTTTAGATATGTAAGGGCGTTTTATGCACTTTGATGAGGAAACATCTTTCAAAGTGCCCCCAATCGCCACTCTCCCCGTTTTTACTCTAGAAACAACACTAGAACTAGTTTCAATTTGTATCACTGTACTCAAAACTAGATCAACTCATATTTTAAATCTTTTCATCGAACTGCGTCGCTTGCCTATGTTTTGAGTTTCGAACGCTGAAAATGCAAGCGCTTATATTTATAAGTCTTTTTTTTTTTTTTTTTTTTTATTTCTTTGCCCCTTTTCCATTTTACTAAAATTCTATTTAGCTTTCAAAAAGAAGCAATTTTTTTTAGCTTTGGAATTCACGCAAAAAAAAGAAAAAAAAAGAAGTCACATTTATTTTTGGTTCAATGCGTCGATAGTGGGCTATGAAGATAAGGACAAGTAGAATTTTTCACTTTGAGCCTATAATCACTTTCACTGAATTCACTTCGATTGAAAACTAATAATCTTAACTATTAATCTTAACTCTAGGAGAAAGACTTTCTTCAAACCAAAAAGTTTTTTTTAAAGGGGAGAGGGGATTTATCTTTATCTTAGGCCCGCTTCGCGGGCCCCTCAATCTCTCACGGGCTCCTGTGCAATGCATAGGCTTGCCCCCCTCTCTCGACGGCCCTGAGCATCATTGATCAAAATGACTCTTCGACGTTCGTCTATACGGTTAAAAAAAAATTATTAATTCCATTTTCATCAACGAAGAATTAATTGACGAATCGCGATATTACGTTCCCTTGAATTCGGAACCAGCGAGTTATAAGTATTCTGTCGCTCTGGCCCCAGATACCAGTATTAATTCTTTACAGGGCCGATCCTAGGGTGTCGGCCGCCCGCGTGCAAAGACCTGATGTGCCGCCCCTCAAGAGTAATTTGCATATTTTGACTAATCTTTAACGTCTATATAAATTTTTCTTCAAATTTCTGTACCAAGTTCTAATTTAAAAAAGAAAGGGGGGAAAAACAGAACAATGATGAACTTATAAAAAGGAAGAAAAGTTTTATAATAAAAAACTACTTAGGTACAATTTATATCTTTGAAGAAAGTAATCGATACCGAAATTTACTAGTCTTAAAAACGCATTTTATAGTCTGTCTTCGGTGACATCAGAGGAAGGACGGAAGAGGGGGAAGTGAAAAGGGCGGGGGGATTGCTCCGAGAAAATTATCGAAATTAGCGTATGAAAAATAGTTTTAGTTAATCTTTGGTTGTGTTCGGTTGCAAGGACAAAAGAGTCCGGTACATGCAGAGTGCTTGGAGAAATTTTTGAAATTGACGTCAAATATCGCAATTTTAGGAACTTTTTCGAGACTTCAGGTAATAGTAATGTTGGAGTTCTTTCCTAAAATTCTTTTAAAATTGAAATCAGTTTGAAGCTATTTTTGTGACCGTAACGTAGGAAAGATCGGCGCTATTCCCGAAAATTTTCCGAAGCTGAAATTTTAAACACGCAATTTTGAGTTAACTTTTGTTGACGTTGCTAGAGGGAGGGAGATTCAATCGTCTCCCATCGAAAGTTTTCGAAATCGAAGTTCGCAAATTTAGGCTGTCTTTGGTGACGGTAGGGGATCTAGCGGCTTTCCTCCGGTAATTTATCGGCACTATTGTTTCAAAAACCCATTTTTAACTATATTTGAAAACAGTAGGGAAACGTGAAAATATTTCGAACCGAAATATCTTTCAGAACTAAAATCCATTATAGGTTATTTTTTAGAAGGAAGGGTTTTGGGGCTCCCAAGCGGATGTTTCTAAAAGCGCAATTTTATCTACTATCTTTGGTGACGTTAACGAAACTGGGATGCTTCGGCGGATCTTTAAATTTGATACCCAGGGCAAGAGACATGTCCTCCTACCTGATCTAAAACCGAGCAGTTCATTCGGCATTATAATAAGAAAAAACTGCCGTAAAGGGGGGAAATTACAAAATTTTAGTTCGTCATTCATATGTTTGACTCTCAAAGTTGTCGCAATTTTCCACTTCCTTTCCACGCATCCACGATTGTTGAATTCAGAATTTGTTGTTTGAAATGCTTGCGAGAGTATCTAATCAGTATAGCTTTTTTTTATATAAATAAAATATGCCTTCATTGTTTATGTCTATAAAAGCTTGGGGGGTAAACATTAATGGCCGCCCTCGGTGCTCCTTATAGAAGGCACCCTTTCATGCTTCAGGAGGAGGCCATTTCCCCTCCCCTGTATCCATGCCTGTTTACCGGTTCTGTCACAAATTTTGCAGCCAAATGAAGCATTTGTGTAAAGAGTAAATTAATGGATACTGAACCAACACAATGTTCCCAAATATTCTATTTTTCTCAAACTATGCTATGCTGTCGGGAAATCGACACTTACTTTGATAATTGAACATTTAAAATTCAGCATATTTATTCGACTTATTATAAGTTATCTTGTGAGAAATTCTCGAGGAATTTTTCTTGCTTATAAGAACTACATGATGCGGCATGCGGCCGCCCCTTGCTTTGGCCGCCCTTGTGCGGTGCACACTCTGCACACCTGCTAGGATCGGCCCTGATTCTTTAGCAAACAAAAATGTTTTTATTCAAATATGCTTCGTGTTCTTTTGAAATAACATTCTTTTTGTTGTAAAGAAGTCGATTGAAAAATGAGTTCATCCCTTTGGATGTTCCCCCCCCCCCCCCCCCCTATAAAATCCGCTGTTAGATTGTCATAATATCAAATTTTTTAACTTGTATTCTCAACTTTCAAATTGAAACTGAAGACACGGCGTTTTTCGTGCTGCCATCTGTTGTGTAATTAAAAAGTTATATTAAAAATATCGAGCAACTTGACTAGATTATACTTATTTGAAATAATTCATAGATGGAATATCGCTATGTAGGAAGAGGGGGGGGGGGGGGGAATTACAGAACAAGAGAGATTTTTCAGCATTTATGTTAACTTTTATGTTATAATGTTGACTACTAGTATTTTATACCAGGGCCGATCCTAGGGTGTCGGCCGCCCGTGTGCAAAGACCTAATGTGCCGCCCCTGAAGAGCAATTTGCATGTTTTGACTAATACTTAACGCCCACATAAATCTTTCTTCAAATTTTTGTATCAACTTCTAATTAAAAGAAGGATGAATTTATGTAAAAAGTTAGAAACTTTTTAGGTACAATGCATATCTTCAGAGGCGCCGACTTGCAAAAATTATTGAGGGGGCTAGACATCACTGGGGGTTTAGGTGGTTATGCAATCCCATGGAGGTTCCCCCCCCCCAAATAAAGGTCAGATTTTTGTACCTTGAAAATGCCAATTTACATATTTTCTGGTGTTTAATTTAAACAGACAAATATGACATGGCGTTTTTACCGTAAAACAATCTAAAAAATGGTATACAAATTTTCTAGTTCAACTAAATCATGTCACTTGTCTTAGAAAGAGACAGTTTTTTGTTTCTTTTTCTACGGGGAGCCGTGCAGTGCCGTAGCGAGGCATTGAAAAAGGTAGGGCACTTACTTGACTTGCATGGAAGGGCACTCCTAGAGATGTCGACTTAAAAAAAAAAATATTGTGAACAGAGGCGGATGGGACAGCACGAACCGGCCCTGGCATTTACGGCCAGCCGGCCCCTTAAGAGTTCCTCTTTTTGGAGTTCCTAGAAGAAAGGTTCCCCTCCCCTTCCATTGTTTTTTTTCAAATGTAAAAGCGATAGCGAATCCAGCTTCTAGTATTAGTAGAGAGTCATCATTAGAATTTTATTACTAAAATTAGCAGAGTTAGCGTTTACGAATATTGAGAAACAAAATTAGTAATACAAAGACCTGCAGACTAAAAAAGTTTAATATTCGTACAGACGAGGGGGGTGTCCGGGGGTACTCTCCCGGAAAATTTTTGAAATTATAGCTCCAAAAACGCATTGTTAGACTAATTTTATGAGATTTTGGGCGATGTTTGCAGGAAGGGGGATTTGAAGAATTCATCACGAAAATTTTCGCATTTAAATCTTAAAAAACGCATGTGTAAGCTTCTTTGGAAACACTAGGGAGAAGAAAGCGTTCAGGAATTCTTTCGAAGCAAAATTTCGCAACTGAAGTTCCCAAAGCGCAAATTTAGACTATATTTGACGCTCTTTATGGGAGGGGGATGTTTTTGAAATTGAAGTCTTTGAAGAAAAGAAATTTGTTCCGATAAATTGTGGTAAACGTAGAATTGAAGGAAAAAAGTGAAAAAAGTGCCTTCTACGTTTTAAACACTTTCCGTGTATAAAATGGGCGGTCGTTCAATTATCTCAGTTGTACTATCTGAAATACAGAGATAGAGAATATGCTCAGCTCCTGGTTTAAGGGCAAGCAATTACCCTAGTACTAACAATCTGAACCTAATCATAAGTATAATATTCCCTCCCGGAGTTTCTCTATGGAAATGGTTCCAAAATTGTAGTCTTAAAATTGCACTTGAAGCGATCTTTGGTAATGTAAAATTTATCATATAAGTTTTGTGCTACAATATGATTAAATATACAAAAAAAAATCTTATCGGCTAATGAATTTACCGACATGCAGAAAAACATCTTATTACTCTCAACATGAGCTCGGCAGTGTTTTTTTTTTCCTAATTTTGTAACCATTACTCAAGGGTGATAGTGGACTCAAGTAAAATTTTATGACAAAGCTTGCCTCCCCCCCCCCCGTGAAAACTCTTCAAATATACATACAGAAACGTAAAATATTTTTGTATATATTTTTAAAAGTTTCTTTATTAAAATAATTTATAAGTTTTAGAATGTGTTGTCAGCTCACAATTTTCTGAAACGGCAGCCCAAAATTTTCGGAAGTTTCAGATCACAAACCAACTTGCCCTTTCTTTTTTGTAAGTCGTTGAGAAATGTACTGGATTATTATGATATTCTCAGATAATTAAATAGTTTTTTTTTAAAGGGAAGAAAAAAGGAAAAGAAAAGAAAATTATGTTTCTTTTTGTACTATTCAATTGTAAAATTCAATGCGGCCCAAACAGAGGCAGCCCACCGGGCAAATGCCCGGCGGCCCCATCCGCCCCTGATTGTGTAGCACGGGGGGGGGGAGGGGGGTCTTGCCTCGGGAAATTTTCTAAATTTGAGATCAAATATAGTGAGCTTCAAAGTTTTTTTAAAAGCATTTTAAAGTCATTTAATCAATATTAGAGCCCCGAAAACTCGACAAGCCTGACACATATTTTTTGTCTTTGAAAAAAGGAAACAATAAATACAAACACGCACAGTATTTTTGTAAAAAGATAATTTAATTAACGCATATTTTTTAAGACCAGTTGTTTTTTCATAAGTGATATCGGCTGACATATTCAAGTGTAAACGCAGTTTCTCAATGTTTAGGTCATTTTTGAAAAACTCACTTGATTTTTCAAAATTTGTTTCACTTTCGTTTAATAAAAGCAAGCACTCTTGTTCAACTGTAATGACCTATGTGAGTCCAGTTGATGTAAACCGCCCAATAATGCAAGATTGTACCATTTCACAAACCTCAATGTATTGCCTTGTAGTACTTCGGGATTTTGGAAGTGTGCAGTGAGCTGGCTTTGTTACTTTTCATACTTCTTTGGTATACGTCGATTCCGAAGAAGCGAAAGGATCATCATTTTGTGAAGGTTTTCCTTTTAAACACAATTCCCAAAAGCATTCAAAACTATCACGCCTCCCATTTAATATACAAAATCAAAGTCTCATATATTTTTTCCAGGTCAGCATAGATGAGCACGCCGCAGAGCTGCCCACTAGCAACAGACTTGACCCGTAAGTTCGCGCTCTGGGACAAATTCTTAGTGTGTTTGCAGAACCGTAACACCATCATTATTCACAACACTCGTTTTCAGTTAACCTGCTTACTACCATAATAATTATTTGTTTTAACTCATTACTGAATGTATTTTACAAGGTAAACTATCTTCAAACAAGGAAAATAAAAGATAAATTTATGAGTTTAGAAAGCATAAAATGACTGATAATTTTCTTGATTTATTGGGGGGGCTCTGCCCCCTCAAAAATATTTTTGAGGGGGCTCGGGCCCCCTCAGGCCCCATGGAGTCGGCGCCACTGCATATCTTTGAAGAAAGTAATAAGTACCGAAATTTACTAGTCGTAAAAACTCATTTTATAGTCTGTCTTTGGTGACATCAGAGAGAGTGTGTGTGGGGGGGGGGGGGGGAGTATCGCCCCCAGAAAATATACGAAATTGGCGTATGAAAAATAGCTGTAATTAATCTTTGGTTGTGTTTGGTTGCAAGGACAAAAGAGTGGGAACATTCAAAATGCATGGAAAAATTTTCAATATTGACGTCAAAAATTGCAATTTTAGGAAATTTTTCGAAACTTGAGGGAAAGTAATATTGGAGTTTTTTCCTGAAATTCTTTCAAAAAATATGTCAAATTGCAGCTACTTTTTGTGACCTTAGTTTAGGAAGGATCGGCGCTCTTCCTGAAAATTTTCTAAAACAGAAGTTTTAAACACGCATTTCGGGTTATCTTTGTTGAAACTGCTAGAGGGAGGAAGATTTGGTCGTCTCCTATCGAAAGGTTTCGAAATTGAAGTTTAAAACTCAAATTTAGGCTGTCTTTGGTGACGTTAAAGGGTCTGGCATCTTTCCTCCGGTAATTTATCGGCACTATTGTTTCAAAAACACATTTTTGGCTAGATTTGGACACAATAGGGGAAACGGGAAAATATTCCGAAGTGAAATATTTTTCGGAATTAAAATCAATTTTAGGCTATTTTTGTGAAGGAAGGATTTTGGGGCTCTAAAAAGCGCAATTTTGTGCTATCTTTAGTGACGTTAAGGAAACCGGGAAGCTTCAGCGGATCTTTCTGAATATTTTTCAATATTAATATCTGAGAAATACTCGGCGATTGATGGGGGATGCCAGATGCCCTAGCGCCGTGAAAATTTACATAAGTCATCCGGAATTTTTTAGAAATGGAAGTCCCAAAATCATATTTTTGGCATTGTTTGATAACGATGGGACAAAGAGCGGGCGGGGGTTCAGTTCAAGAATTGTTTTTTGAAACTGAAGTCGATTTCAGGCTAGTTTAAGCAGGAAGGGTTTGGTGGTTCCACGGAACCGTCTAAAAACGAAATTTTGAGCTATAGTGATTACTTTGGAGAAAAGAGGGATCCGGGGTATTTCCCCCTAAGTTCTTCGAAACTGATGATTGAAAAAACGCAATTTTAGTTTGTTTTTGAATACGTTAAGTGAGGGGGAGTGGGATTGGGGGGCCTCTCTAGAGACGCTAATTCAGACGATCTTTTTTTAGTAATGTTAGGGAATGGATTTCAGGGCCCTTTACCGCAAAAATTTCGAAAACGAAATTCGAAAAATGCCATTGAGCAATTTTTGATGACGTTAGGGAGGGCTGTCTCCAGAAAAGACATTTTGGAGCCATCATTTTTAGGCTATGTTTGATTACATTAAGAAAGAAAGGGTGAATAAGAGACTTAATTTGATTCTTAAAATCGGTGATTCAACCAGCGAAATTTTCCGAAATTAAAGTCCTAAAAACGCAGTTTGAAGCCTTCTTTAGTCTCGTCAAGGCATCCTTTTGGATCTACGTTTTGGAGCCACACTTAAAATTTGTAACCCGGGGCAAAGGCCATGTCCTTCTACCTGATCTGAAACCGGGCAGTTCATTCGTGATTTTAATTAGAAAAAATTGTTGTAAACTGGCAAAATTAAAAATTTTAGTTCTTTGATTATATATGTTTGATTCTCAGGGGAGTCACAATTTTCCATTGTCTCTAAAGTCTTCACGCACCCACGACTGCTGAACACAGAATTTTTTGCTTGAAATACTTGCGAGAGTATCCTATCAGCATAGTTTTTTTTACGCAAAATATGTCTTTATTGTTTAGGGTCAATAAAAACTTGGGAGACTGGGTGAAGCATTAGTGGCCTTTAGAAGGCACCTTTCCATTCTTCGAAGGGAGGGGGATTTTCGTCATTGCCCTTCCCCTCTATCCATACCTGATTATCAGTTCTGTCACAAATTTTGCAACCAAATGAAGCACGTGTGTAAACAGTTGATTTCAATGGATAATGGAGAAACACAATGTGCTCTAAAATTTCATTTTTCTTAATATACTATTCTGTTTGAAAATTGGCACTTACTTTGATTATTGAACATTTAAAATTCAGCATATTTATTCAACTTAATATATAATCTTCTGAGAAATTTTTGAGGAATTTTGCTTGATTAAAAGAACTATATGATGCGGCCTGCGGCCGCCCCTTGCTTTGGCCGCCCTTGTGCGGTGCACACTCTGCACACCTGCTAGGATCGACCCTGTTTTATACAGAATCAAAACACAAAATAAGACTGTCGTATCTTAAAGTTGAATCTATTCCTTTGTACCTTGAAAAGTTAAAAAGGAATAACAACGTTAAATTGCACAAACTGCAGATTACTGTAGACATGTCTTTTAATCCATTAGCTCACTTATTTTGCATTGAAAAATGGGTTCCTTGTAACCTCGAAACACGTGTCTGTAATTATCTTCAGTTTGTGCAATTTAAAGTTGTTCTTTCTTTTTTACTGTCATATTTTGTGATGTCTAGCAACTTGGATAAATACAACTTTTTCATCCCATATTTTGTAGAAAGAATTCTCACTTTTCATAAGGTTTGTAAGCAATTTATCACCAAGTTTCGCGAATCCTACGTTCACATAAATTTCTCTGCTTGTAACACACTCTCCCCCCATCAAATTTGCTTACATTATTGAAACTGAGGCGAAAAATTTCTCTAAGGGCAATTTTATTTTAACAGACATGTCAATTATTGCACAAAATTCCATAAAAAGGTTCCAAATACGTTACATCCTTCTTCTTGTTGCACTTTTACCTTGCGTTAATATAATGCTGTTAAACTCTGAAGATTTCCAGAAAAATTGTTTATTATTTTTTCATCAGTAACAGACGTATCTCATGACATACGTCTGTTACTGAGTCAAAAAATATTATTTTATTATTGCTTCTATAAAACTTTAAAATTTAATTGTATTTTATTGAAGTCGAGTCCACGTTCTTCATAAAGTTCATATTATGAAACTAGAATCTAACATATTTGGAGACTTTGCAGGAGGTTTCTCCTCAGTTTTGCAGACACGAAGCTTTTCCCTCAACCAAAACTTTTCATACACAAAAAGGGGGAGGAAATTCAAACTGTCGGTAAAACTGGGGACCTAGCAGGATGTTTTGTGCAACAATTGATAGGTCTACTACAGGGGTGCGTACAGGGGAGGGGAGGGGGAGGATCTTGGTGAAAACTGTGCCATTGAAATTTTTAGGGAGGGGGGGGGTGTTTTGAGGGGTACTTTTCCTTTATGGAAAGGGGCTTTTGCTTTTGGGGAGCTCTTCGCGTTATTTAGGGGGTACGCCCTTGCTATTAGGGAGGAGCGCCCATGTCTATTAAAATGGAATTGCCCTTAAGAATTATATTTATTTGACGAAAAAATTAAGAGCCTATGTTTCAGCAGCGGTTTTTTTCTCTAGGGTAACTCCTATACACATGATAATTGTTTCAATAACTTCACACCCAAGGTCCTTGTGTCTATTACAAAATTGGTTTACCAGTAGGACATAGCCTTGAACACAACTTTGTTTTTTGATCCAGCCCAGGCGCCAAGAAACCCCTGATGCAGCGCCATCAGAGGTACACAAAGAGGAACCCCGCTCTGCTATGCCATCGTGGGCTTATGCACCAGTCACTATTAGCGTACACGGATAATCATCGATCGGCCTGTTTCGCTGAAATCACAACTATCATTTTCAGGGTCTACCAAGCTGAAACTGCTTTCAAAAACTTAGAAAAATCGGTTTTACAGGTGTATCAGCAAAAGAAGAAATTTATGTCATGATATGTTGTTACTGCCTTCTGCCAGGGCATATCATAAACGCTTAGGGGGGCGCATCGTTCTGCTAAAATATGCGAGAACAACATTTCAAACACGAAATGGGGAATCGGCTTACATGAAAATGGTAGGAAACAGGGGACACTATGACCAGGGGCTCTAAACTATTTTTTACGGCAGTTAAGCCAAAGTAGATATGCCACAGATCAAGGCTCGATGTTTTAAATCAGCGATTTCTATCACTATTTAAACCATTCTTTGATAAAACGGGATCGTTTCCGAAATTTTAAAAGTATTTTTATTTGAAAGAGCATGCTTAAAAACATAGGACCTGACCATTTTTTAAACAATTTGACAAAGTTTAATACTTTAAAAAAATTATTTTAATCGGTGCGCTTTTATTTATTTACTTATTTTATTTATTTATTTATTTATTTATTTTTTGCGTTTCTGCACATGACATCACAAGTGATGAAATACCATTCATTGATGCCATTAGAGCAGAGTGCAATTTTTAATTCGCTTCTTCACTCATATGTAATGGCAACGGTATGGTAGATAGCAAGTATAGCAAGCAATATTTAATTCCCTTTTGAATAATTATCGTAACCTGGAAACGCGGTAGATAGCAAGCGCAAAATTTCAGCGCGCAAGTAGAGTAATTAATGCCTAAGTACATCACTTATGACGTCACAGAGAAAACACAATGTTTGAAAAATTGAACATTTCAAAATATTAATTAAAAATTAAACGGTTTGAAAATAAAAGATTTTTCCAGTTTCATCTCATTTTTTTTTGCAAATTCTATCAACTTTAGTGACTAAAAGTAGTACTTTTGACAAATGGAAACAACCCCATTATGTTTGGTATATTAATTCAAATTTAAAAAACTTTGATTTTTCAATTTTTTCATAAATTATTAGAATGCATTTATAGTGAAAAAGTATTTACTGATATATTTATAACACTATATTTAAAATAACTGAAATTAAATACGATCATTCCACGTCAAATCGCCTTAATTAAATAGTCGGTCGTGCCGTCATGTCTCGATTTTTTTCATTATTTTTTTACGAATAGATATCTATAAGGAAAGCCCAAATTAATTTTTTTTTTAGATTTTTTGAATGAAAATTACGCTTTGGAGATTTTTTTTTTTAATATAAAAATTCGATTTTTGATCATTTTTCGGATTCACCGTTTTGGCATGAATTTAGAAAATCTCTAATTTCTTTATTTTTCAACCAATTAAGCTGAATTTGGTATCAATTTCAAGCTAATATGTTTCTCTTTCAGTGTGAACGACAAAAAGTATTCTATGAACAGTTGGGTGTCGTCACTCTTTATTTAAAGTCAGTTTTTATGTTTTTTTTTTTTTCAATTGGGAGATTAAATAAGCTACCTACTACGGACTACCTGCTACGATCTGCAGCAAATTTGTCTTGTAGCATATTTAAATCATTCTCTTGCTATGTAGAAAAAAGTAGAAGAGTGTTTTCTGTTGTTTTGAAATAAAACAATTAAGTTTGTTTTGCAGAAAATACAAGTTTTCTATTACTTTAAATCCCTTTTAAGCTTAAAAAAGGTCAAAAACTTTTCAGAACAATCAATACTGGACTCTCAAAAGATTTGTATCAATACTTAATCGCTAAAAAGTTTTTCCCATATTTTACTTTTGAAAAAAATTGTGCAAAAACCTCCGTTTCAGACTTCGCAAAAATAAATAAATAAATAAATAAATAAATAAAAACACTTTTGATTGAAAGTGTACTAAATATCAAGAATAATAATTTGAAGAATAGTATAAAAATATTTTTTATGGAATTATTTTGCTTTTTTTTTTTTTTTTGACATTAAAGGATGGAAAAAAAAATTAATGTTGAAAACTTTTCTTAGCATAATCTTGTTTGGATTACGTTACACCTGACAATGAACTTCCACACTTACAGTAAGTACTCCACAACTCTAGATTTCTCTGAAGAAGATTATTTTTGATGATTGAAGCATATTTTAAAACCTCTTTGAAACTTATTGATAGAAATTCTGACTTTTACATCTTAAATTTTAAAAAAATACCGTCCGCACAAGCATGTCTTTCATTTTACATTTTATAATCGACGAAAGCTATGTGTCGATTAACTTTCAAAGCGAAAGAAGAATGATGCGTATTGCATGAGTATTGTAAGAGCGGAAGATCATTGTCAGGTGTTACGTAATCCAAACAAATTTAGGCTATGAAAACTTTTCAATAGTAATTATTCTTTTTTCCCATATTTTATTGTCCAAAAAAAAAAAAAGCAAAACAATGCCATTAGAAATATTTTTTATACTATTCTTCAAATTATTATTCGTAATATTTAGTAGATGCAAGTAAAATAAAACTTGTATTTTCTGCAAAACAATTTTTTTATATTTCAAAACAACAAAAAACACCCTTCTACTTTTTTCTACATAGCAAGGGAATGATTTAAATGTGCTGCAAACAAACAAAAAAAAAAAAATGATGCCAATCGTAGTAGGTACTCCGGAGATATAACTTATTCAATCTCCCAATTGAAAAACCATAAAAACTGACTTTAGATAAAGAGTGGCAACACCCAACTGTTCATAAAATACTTTCTGTCGTTCACACTGAAAGAGAAAATATTTGCTTGAAATTGATGCCAAATTCAGCTTAATTGGTTGAAAAATCAAGAAATTAGAGAGATTTTCTGAATTCATGCCAAAACGGTGACTCCGAAAAATGATCAAAAATCGAATTTTTGAAAAAAATTCCCAAAGCATAATTTTTATTCAAAAAATCTCTTTGAAAAAAATAATTTGGGCTTTTCTGATAGATATCTGTTCGTAAAAAAATAATGGACAAAATCTGAGAAATGACGGCACATGGCATTAGGCAATTTGACGTGAAATGACCCAATAGTAAGATTTCTATATTTTCAAACTGCCCCTAAACTATAATTAAATTTCTGTCTCCTTTAGTTTGAAAAATACTACGTAAATGCTAGCCATTACACGCATGATAGATGCGGAATATGGAGCCTTTAATGCTAAGGGTTGATTAAATTCCTTTTGTACCTTATTAAGTCATTAAGTCTATAGCCAAAAAAAAATTAAATAAATAAACTATTAAAAAATAAAAAATAAAATAAATTTCAATTCCGAAATTTTGAATTCAAATTATGTTTTTCTAAACCACGAGCTGCGACAAGGCACTACTCATTGGAGTTATTGTTTCTAGAAACGGCTCGTGTCTCACCAAGCCTGCCCCTCCTCTTGGGCTGTTACGTGTATATAGTTGTGTATGTGTAAGCTTGTGAGTGCGCGTAGACCTGTGTGTATGCAGTAGCGCATACACACAGGCGCAATGAATAAAATAGTTAAATAAATTCATCCTTTTAGGGCAGGGGGCCCGTGCCCCCCCCTAAAAGGATGAATTTATTTAACTATTTTATTCATTATTTTTTCATTGACTTCTATAGCATTTTTTTATACAGTTAATTAAAAAGAACACAAAACACACAGCGCATATTTTAAGTAAAACCATTTTTGTTTGCTAAAGAAGTATTACTGGAGTCAGAGGCCCAGAGTGACAGAATACATTTAACTCACTGGTTTCGAATTTGGGAACGCAATATCGCGATTCGTTCATTAATTCTTCTTGGATGGAATCAATAATTAACATTCTTCAAAAAATGTGTAGGCGTGCCTAAAAGAGTTATTTAATCAAGAAAGCTATTTGCTAAATAATAGATTTATTTTTCAGGTTATAAAAAATGCAGAATGAAAGAAATCATGTAGTAGTTTTTTGGAAAAACCATGATATTAATGGAAACGGCATGTAATATCACTATGTTATCTCAACTGTATCATGGCTTCAAGAACAAATCAGCAACCAGCAACTGCTTTGAAATTCACACAGAAATAGTCCTGAATTCTTCAATAAAACTACGTTTAATAGCTATGATTTTCTTAATTAAATAATATTTTATAGATAAAATATAAAATAATTTATAAAACTCAATTGAGATATGGGTGTATGGGTTTATTGAATAACCTTACCTTCGTGTTGTAATCAATATGATGATGTTCATAATTAAAACCGCTCACTGTATAGCATCACGGACACATTATATTGGGTTTAGTATTTAATTGGCTTGAAACGTTAAAAATGTTTTACGTCCACATTCAAAGAAATGTATAGACGAGAGGAAATTTCTAGGGAGTGGCAAGTTCACCCATTTCCGAGGGTGTTTTTTTTTTCTTTTTTTCATTGCAACTCGATGTAAAAACTTGAGAGAAGATGAGTAAGGGTGACAGTTTCATGATTTGGACCGGCTCGGAAAAATCGAAAACCCGGCACTTGTTTGAAACACATACGCATTGAGAATATCATTACAATGTGTGTGTATGGGGGGGGGGGGATTTCTAATGCCCTATTAAATGCATAAAAATCTTTAAAGCGGGGAAAGGAGAACCAAAGTAAGAGCAAAAGTTTTGCCTACTAGTGCAAAAGTTTTCAAGCCCATTTCTTCGACGAAAATCCTGCAACTTTTCAGAACAACAGGAATAGTTTCAAACTACTAATATCTCTCTCCACCTGAAATCAATGAAATGCTTCACCTGGCGGCATTTGGCGACCGTTTCTCATCTTGGCTCACTTTTTCCGGCGATCTAATCCCGACATGCAGCTCGCGGTTTCATGCTTCTTGTGATTCGAAACAAAACTGAGAGAGGGAGAGAGCGGCACGAACAAAAGGTCCGGAAGCGAGTGGGGGAATTTCAATGTGTATATGGACCGCGGGCCAGGTCGGGCCCCTTTCTGGACGGCCCTCCACGGTCCGCTGGAAGTGGGGGCTGGCCCTACGCGGCCCACGACGAGAGAGCAGTTGATGGGCCGTCGTTGCTATGGAGACGGCGATGCTTGTCGCCCGGTGTTGTGTGGCTCTCTGCGTGTGTCTATGCGGGATGGCAATAATGGTATCAGGTACGTCTCGATCTTCGCACCTAATTGCTGGCACACACACGGCACATGCACGAATTGTCTGAAACATCCACGACACAAAACGGCAATACGACTCAATTCTGGCATGAAATCCTGAACTGCAATTTGTACAAGGGGCACAGTAAGGGGGTGGAGTGTCATTCCCCCCAGAACCCTTGGTTTTAACAGATATTGCTAATTTTAATTTATATGTATCTAAGGACTGCTATGACCTGTGCAGTAGTGAAAAAAAAAAATAATAAGAAGAAGGTATACGATGAAACTTTAGGGGTTAATGAGTGAGTTTGATTAAAATGTTGAAAATAGTTTAGACGAAATTTCAATTTTCTGAAAATACATTCGATACAGTAAGGAGCTCATACAGCCCAGTCACATACAACTATTAGGTATATAAAATAAAATACAATAAAAATATCAAAATGATCGAAAAGCAGAAGATAAAAGCTATTTTTTGAAACAGACGAGAAGGTGTGTATTATATACCATAGTATACTCTCTAAAAGCATTGTCTAAAACTACCCCCCCTCCCCCTCGAAACCTTTCCAGAAAGTAAATTTTGGCAGCGCCAGTGATAGTAGCTACAGAATCTTTGTATGAAACGTTGGATGTCTACAAAAATTTTCTGATTGTGGGGCAAGACTTTTGTGCTGTGAAAGCTACTTGCACATTATAAAGCCCATGCTTCAAATTAATTTTATATTAATTTCTCTCACAATACATAACTAGTGTATGAATAATCGCTTACATGAATAGCTTATATAATTTAATAATGTAATCATGACTTTTTAATTTATTATTCATTCACACTTATTTATTTATTTATTTGAAAACATATTGCAGTAATTTAAGGGCGGGGACGAATTTGCGTCTTGTATTTTGAAATCCCTTTCTTCAAATTAATTTTTAAATGTTCGACTTCCTATCTCATCAGTGATCAGACAGTAGTGTAGTTATATAAGTTTAAAACTTAGACTGAACTTCGCTGGAATTAACTTTTTTGTGTGTATGTGTTATTATGGGAATGGCTTACCGAAAGATGCCAGGACAGCTATAGCCTAAGTCTAATTAAATATCTAGTATGATTGATGCGTTTATGTATATAATTATAGTATAACTTCGTTTCCTTACTAATAATGGCTTTGTTTTCCTTGCATAAACGTATAATATTTCATTTTCATACTACTAATAAACAGTTTAAATTTAGAGCAGTTTTGAACTGCTGATACGTGTATGGTACATACATGTATACATGCATATATTTACATCGTAATTTTTCTCTGCCGTAATTTATTATTTTCTTTTAAGATAACATTAAGTTTGGACATTTACCCGGATGCCTATTTTGTTCTCAATGGGATCTTCATATTTTCAGTTATGAAACATCGTATTTTACGCTCTTAACCGTGTTAAACGAACATTTTTCAAACTTTTATTTGCTTCCTCAGTTCGTTATAATGGCGTTGCAACAGAATCTCTCCTCTTTCAACTCAAACATAAATGAGCTTGTCCAAGGTTAAGCGTCTTGTGATCAGAGCCTGAGTATTATAAGTCTAAAGGACAGATTTCGGTGTTTATCCCTCTATTCCGACCGTCGGCGTCGTGCTGTTTCATCAAGCTATTAGCACTTGAATTTACTGCGCTTCATAGGTACAAAAACAGTGTATTATGCTAGAGAAGAAGCAAAAGGATATTACATTAATATTTTTAAAAACAGGTCAGAACTAATGATAGCATTTTTCCTATGCATAATCATTAATTAATCCCCCCCCCATAAATCGTTTTGAATGTCTCTTCCACTAAATCCCATTTTTAAATTAATGGTAACTTATGTATTGAACAACTTTCGCACCAACTTTTATTAACTACAGAATTGAAACACTTGCTTTCCATCCAGAAGCTCGTCTCTTTTTCATTGAAAAAGAAGTTCCTTGTAACCCCAAAACATGTGTATACAGTTCTCTGCAAGTTTGAGCGATTTAATGCTGTTTTGTTTTCTCTTACGTTTCAAAACAAAAGTATTTGTTTAATTTTTACTTGAGGTAAAGTTCGAAATATGCAGTCTTTTCTGGCCTCTTCAAAAAATGATTGTTCTGCTTGCGGATCTCTTTTCTTTCACCAGCGGTTGTTGGTGTCTTTATCTTCGAAAGTTGTTGAGATGAAACAACTTTATTTGCCGCAAGTTACAACAGTTACTGTTGCCCCAGCGCAACAGTAACAGTTTGCCCCATTAGGCACCATTTCATGTCTTATTCCGCGTAAATGGTATAATAAAGTTGTACAGAAGTTTTCAATGTGTAATTACTTTTTGAAGTGTAGGCCTTTGTGTGGTACAAAATAAATGCGATATTTTCAGGAATCTAGTTACATGTAATGAAATGTAGTTTATCAGAAAAAATTACTAACGAAGACAAAATGAATACTCTCATACACACCATCTCTGCATCTGACCCCTCCTAAACTGTCGACACTATTACCCGCCCACATTGTGCTCAACACTTTATGAATAAAATGCAAATGATTTCAGAAGTCTTTTCAATTCATAAATTATTTTTAAAAGTAAATATTTGATATATTACTTCTTTTCACCGCTGATGAAATTGATTTGTAACGTTTATGTTCTACTAAGTGCCTTATGCCTGGCCTATTTAATGCTTTTTATTGACACCTAAGCAATTTCAGAACTTTCCGTACCCCAAACTGTAGGCTCGTTCAGGGGGGGGGGCGTTCTTCAGCATGACCCCCTCCCCCTACTAAAGGTTGTATCCAAGCCTGCAACTGATGGCAATCAGTTCTTGGACTGATGAAGAAAACAAAAGAGAGTGTGTGTGTGTGTGTGTGTTTAAGTTGAGAAAAGCGAGATTCCCTGTTGTGGTTTATTTTACGAGTATATTCGAATGTAAAAACTTACTTTGTGCTACAACTAGTCCCAATCTCTCTTACATACATACAAACAAATACACGCGCACATACGTTTATATAATTCAAACTCTATTAATCATCACTGCTTTGTAGTGCACTAGTGGTGCGCTTGGAGTTTTTGATGTCAGTGCATTTTCTAGCAGACATGCCGCGCACTTTTCTTTTTATAATTTTCGGTTGAAATAATTCCCTCTAGTAATCCTTAAAGAATGCTCCTTTTCCCCTGTATCATTTTGTATTTGTTTTGCTTATTTTTTAATAATTGAATTTATATTTTGTTTATTTGAATCGCTTTATTAGCCATCTAGTAATTTTCATTCTTTTTTTTTTTTTTTTTTGTAGTATCTATCTGGGGAAATTAGGCCGACCCCAGGAAAAAACCACATCTAATTCCACTAATCCATAACTTAACTCACGGATTTAACCCCGACACCTTCCTTCTTTGCTCCAAATGACGGCTCATAACATGCTTGTTCCGACAAAGGGATAAATACCAACGGATGTTCCAACAAATCCATCCTTTATTCAATAGAGGGGCAGTTCTAGCTTCTGGACATGACCACGCTTCGATTCCGAACCTGAAAGGCGGTTAGTGACCCGAAATAATCACCGCGCGGGAAATCCTCTCTCATTTCAGTTACTTTACTTTTAACGAAGCTTTCGCTCTTGCACGCGAGCTTCACTATCAGCCGATCCTCCCCCGCACTGCCCCTCTCCCCTCCCGCAGAAACGTATCCTAAAAATAATTCATCTCGGTGATCGCAAAAAGAAAAAAAAAATCTTTTCACTCTCTTTGTGTGGTTTTAAGAGTCACATGTTGCCAAATATGTTACAGAAGCTTTTGTCATGTTGCGCAATAACATCACGGAACTTTAATTCTTCCAGAACTTCAGTCACGAGTAAAAAGGATATAGGGTAAACTGACCAGCGAATGGACACTTGAACATAATTTCATTTCTAATGATTCACAACATCGTCAAAAACTATCAAGGTAAGGCGTCGGACTCATTACCGAAAGGTCCAGGGTTCGATGCCAGTCGCTCATATGTCCTCCGTGTTCGCTGATGATGACTGGGGCACGGTATTTATGTCGTGGTCATAAAGTTCTCCAAGTGAATCAATACTACTGGGGCGCTAAACTAGGGATTACTCCGTTTCTGATCTGGATAAAAAAAAACACAGCTGTTTTCAGGGCCCCATCCAACTCGTCAAAAAAAATAGTGATAAGTACGGAGGCCCTGGAGTGTGATGTGATATTAACATCTTACTTTTAAGCATTTGTCGGTGTAAATTTAAATTTTAAGGTTAATACAGTCGAACCCCGGTTTAACGAATTCACTGGGACCGAAACTTTTATACGTTAAATCGTGGTTATTCGTAATATCGGGGAGTGAAATTGTTTTAAAAAAATTGCACTTACCTTACCCAAAACCCCTAATAAGCAACTGAACAAAAATTTCCATAGTTTTCAAAGTGTACACTTTTTATTCATCATTCCACTACTCATTACACGCTAGTTAATTTGAAATTCTCAACAACTGAGTAACAGATATTTCACAATTTCCTAGATACTTAGCTCGAAATCGTTCTCTTTCGACTATATGGAGAGTAGAAAATACTGTATCTTTTGCAGACTGTTGCATGAGAAAAGTTTTTATTTTCCAGGCCATGTAAAGCACTTGAAAAAATAAGTTTAAATGGGAGTTTCACTATCACTTTCTGCATCAGAATCACTATTCGTTTGTTGTCCTCTCGCCCTCGCCCGTCAAAAATGGCTGATTCTCAGAAAAGTCTTTTTTCTGCTTCGGACAATATGGATGTAACATTTGGAAAACAATCCAATATTTCCTAACTCAAATTAACAAAAAAAAAAAAAAAAAAGTTTTTTTCGATTGTTAAAATAATTGGTTATTTCGGGGTTTATTATTCGATGACTAAGGGTTTTTGCCTTCATTTTAGTCGGGGAAAAAGAAAAAATCGCGAAATTCGTTAAATAGAGGTTTGTTAAATCGGGGTCTGACTGTATAATGTCGGCTCATCTTTCAGAGTATTTTATGATTTTCAATCTCTGTCGCAGACTGCTGAAAAAGTTTGCTACTGGGGAGTAACATAAGTGATTTTGTTTTAATATTCAACACTTGAAAAGGAACAAATGATAAAACCGAAATCAATTGCGATCTTGAATTTCCAAAGTTCCAGTTCGACGCAAGTTCCTCCGCACATTTTCAAAAACTGGAGGATTGTCTGGGGAAGTACGGCACTTCACTTTTTCGTGATTCGAGGGGGGCTTATCATGGCACTATCGTCACTTCACGCCATCACCCCGGAAATGGACACGTTCACTTGTTCCGATGTGACAAAGATCGACAGTTCCAGGTCTTGGTGACGATACATCAGCAAGACACGCCCGGTTAGCCTCTGGAGTTCCATTTCACGAGGAGAAATCGATTCTGAGATGAAGTCAATAATTGTACGATGGGATATCTCACTCCATTGCATTCAGCAATGAAATAACTAGTGTGGGAACAGCACATGTTTTATTGACTTTAAATCGATGCAGTTATGTCCCCAAGGATTAATGTAGATTAGTAAATATTGTCGCCTAATACAACGCGTCCAAATCTTAGCGAATTGAGTAACAATTAGTGTTGCCGTGGGAAGGAAAAGGGCAGTACTGTCCAACCACGGATTGTATGGAATTATTAAACGTCCTGATACGAGGAATCTATCTGAATAGGGGGGAAAGTAAAAATTTGATGCTGGTATTCCGTTCATTTGAACGAGACTCTACTTCTGCAAAAGCTGGCATCGCTAAAAAAAAATAATAGATTCGTCCATTTTCGGCTGTAAAACGGATGTTTGTCTTTCCATACAATCCGTGGTCAGACAGGTATGTGTAGAAATGAGTTTTTGAGATATTTGAAGAAACGCGTTTTGGATTCCTTCCCAACAATATTGAAATGTTGAAATTTGATGTTTTTTCGGCCTTATTTTCAACGAAAGCCAAATAAGCAAGCTGGTACAGTGAAACAAAAGTACAATGGAAGACAAAAATGCAAAAAAAAAAAGTGGAAAAAATGAAAAATTTGCAGATACTGTCCTTGACCTTCTCACGGCATAGTAGAATTTCAATTAGCCAAAACTGTACTAACTGAAACCTTTTTTAACCGAAATCGATAGTTGTTAATTAACTAGCGCACCGCACGACTCTGCCCGTAGTAGAAAATCAAAAGGTCATTTGGTCCGCCTGTATATTCAGTTAACATTTATTATGCATTTAGTTTTTTTTTTTTTTTTGAAGATCTTTACATATTTTTGGCAGATTTGAAAATTTGTCAATACGATAACCAGTTGAGTAGCTACTATTACGACAACAACTGTATTTTTTCGGAAAAAATGTTAAAGTGTAACATCATTGCATATGCTCATCTACGCTATAGTCACTGAACTTGGCACATCATTTTTTCGGTTTCAAATTTTTCAATATATCTTTAAGTTGTCATCTAATGCTCGCTCATTTATGACGTCACTTCCGTCTCATTCCTATTACTTCCGTGTTTTTGCTACCAATGTAAGTTGAAATTTTACCATTATGAAGCCAAAAGTTGCTTAACTGAAAAGATTTGTGAAGTTCAAAAACGTTTTGATTTTTTTTATTGAATTATAATTCGTGAGAACAGTTTGATGAATATGAGTAAATGTAACATTTGATTTAATTATATTCAATTAATAATGTCAAAAACCAAACCGTGAGTTTTATAAACTCTAAACGAAAGAAAAAGTAAACATTTCATCCCAGAAGTAGCTTATATTGAAAATGCTTTTATTATCTGAAAAGAACTGTAGAGATTTTAAATAATGACCCAATATCGTAAAAATTGAAAAAAATTCAATTTTAGTTATAATTTAATTGTTATTCATTAAAAGTATAAAAGTAAGACAAAAGAAAAATAATTGTTTGCTTACAGAAACCAGCACAAGCTTTAGAAATATTTTAAAAGAGGAAGAAAGTTTTCTTTCCTAGCTTGTGAAACTGCAAAACCTTGCAAAATAAGACATTTGCAACTCCAACAAACTATAGGGGACGCTGCAGCCACTGTTTAATAGCGGATGAAAAATGTAAAACGTATAAGTTGCTTCTAAGCTTAGTAAACGACAGAAATTTTTTTGTTCGTATGTATGATTTTTTTTTTTTTTTTTTTTTTGTTCTTCATTCTTTTGAAAAGATTTTTCAAAGTCTTTTGGTTATTCTGACCCATGTAAAAGGAGATGAGAAATCAAAAAGTATTACGAAAGTAAAAAATTGATGCAAAACACACAGTAAGTTGTTCTGAAGCAGCCATTTTCACGATGTTGAATTCGATATTCATAAATTTTTAATTCACTTCGAACAAGATTTTCATTTTGTAGTTTTTTTTTCTATACATTAGCACTTATTATGTCCAGTTTCACGACATTTCCGGCATTTGTTGACATTTTTGTCACATAGTGCACATACGTGACCGTAAGACTCAAGAGTAGTTATTTCCTCGAATCGGGTTAATTTTAATTCTCGCTGTTCCATACTATGTCACTATTTCTCAACTAAATGATAAAATTCTGTCAAGCTATGCTATGTAAATCATCTACAAAATGCTCACGGATATGTAGTGGCAGTTTTGTTTTAAATCATCATGCATTTAATTCATTCGTCATGGAAATGATTTAATTGATAAGCGAAATCTTGTCAACATTATTCTTTCACACAATACTAAAACCATAACTCTAAACAAATTTTTTGGCGAAACTCTTCCATCGATAATGACAGCTTATGCAGAGCAATAAAGTAAAGTTGACGCTTTATTTTAGCGATTAAAATTCCAAGCTTTTATTTTTAATTGTATGTTCTTTCTGGATTTTTCAATCCGTTTTTCGATAAATATTTTCAAGAATATTTATTTGCATACTGTCCATTTCAGTTAGATGTTGGTTATTTAAATCAATTATGTGGAATTAGGTTAAGGAAAAGCAGTAATTTTTCAGCATGGCCCTAGTGCCCAGCCAATGTTATTCGCAACTCCAGCAAACTATAGGGATCGTTGCAGCCACTGTCTAATGGCGGATGAAAAAGATAAAACAAACGCACGCCTTTATGTATAAATTGCTTTGACGCTTAGTGAATGACCATAATTTTTCATCGTGTTTGTGGGAAGCTTTCTTTTCTATTCTTCTGAAATTACATTGTACCGAAAACTGTGTGAAGCCTGTAATTTGTCCCAAAGAAAACAAGTGGAATGGAATGTTTTACCTTTTTCTTGAGTATTGTTAATCACCGCAAGGTAGCATATTCAAGCTCTGGAGTTGCAAATTAAGTCCGCTTTTTTTTCATCCGAAATGAAAAACTAATATTTATTCAATTCACTCATAGCAAGATAAATAAAATGTGTACTTACAGTTTTTTAACAAATATTTTTGATGTTACGCTGTTGCGAATGACGATTCCAAATGATGAATTACGCAAATAAAAAAAAATACACATAACAAACAGCTTGTTTTGCCCAAAATGGAACACGTGGTACGCAATGTTTTACCTTTTTCGGCAATTTTATAAACCACCACAAGGTAGCGTATTCGAGCTCTGGAGTTGCGAATTCTTCTAAAATTTTACACTATAGAAAGAACGTTGCAATAGCGATATTTTAATAATTTACTGAATAAAACTTCGTAAAAACTAAGGAAAAAAAAGGCAGACGACTTTTTATTTGACAGTTAAAATATTTCATTTTAATTCCTTTTTAATTCGCAACTCCAGAGCTCGAATACGCTACCTTGCGGTGATTAACAATACTAAAGAAAAAGGTAAAACATTCAATTACACGTGTTTTCTTTGGGGTAAATTACAGGCTTCAGACAGTTTGTGGTGTAATCTAATTTCAGAATAGAAAAGAAAGCTTCCCACAAACACAATGAAAAAAATACTGTCATTCTCTAAGCGTAAAAGCAAGTTATAAGTTACGGCATGCATTTGTTTTACCTTTTTCACCCGCCATTAGACAATGGCTGCGGCGTCCCCTATAGTTTATTGGAGTTGCGAATGAAACAAAAACGCTTCGCTCGGAAAAAAAAATTAAGTACGTTTGTAAAAATGTTGGGGGAAAAAAATGAAATACAAAGGGACTAAAACCGTAACCATGGTAACACGCAAATAAATTCCATTTATATTTAAGTTTTGATTCTATTTCCGAGCTTAATCATTAGAAATCGCTTGACATGCTTGAGGTAAGACTTGAACTCCGGTTTTCTTAAAACAATTTCAACAGCTCTCTTAAATGGTCGAAGTAACTTCGAAAAACTTCATCTTATACAGAAAATTCCAAGCTTTCAAGTGACCTAAAACTAAAAATGTGCATGAAATATTCCTCCCCTATATTATCAAATTTATGTGAAAAATGAGCTCAAAATTGGAATAGAAATAGAATAATATCGAATTTTTGAAAAAAAAAAAAACGCTTTTAGGTGCATACCCCTATACTACAAACTAGTTTTTTGCCGAATTTCAGGAAAATCGGCCGCACGATCTAGGCCCTAGCCGCGTCACAGAGATCCAGCAGTCCAGACAAACTTTCTGCTTTATCATTAACTAGCAGTACCCGCACGGTGATGCCCGTGCTAAGAAGTTAAAGGAAGTCCGTTGAACAAAAAAAAATCCACACCCTGGCCCCCTTCTGATGTGAAATGATCATTTTTCTTCAACTAAAATGCGTACACATCTTTTAAAAAGATCTATTAAAATATCTTTGGGATTTAAAGCTATTCGCCAAAACACATAAAAATATTAACAATACTGTCTAACCACGGACTGTATTGAAAGGCAAACATCCGATTTACACGCGGAAATGGAAGCATCTATTAGTTTTCAGGGATGTCAGATTTTGCAGATGTATGTTAACCTCTAAATTAAGCAGAGTCTCATTCAAATGAGCGGAATACGCGAATAAAATTTTTATTTCATCCCTCATTCAGATGGAGTCGCTTGAGCTGGATGTTCGCCAATTCCATACAATCTGTGGTCAAACAGTAGACAAAATAATCCTTCAACTGCATAGTTCATCGCTTAACGCGCCAAGCAACCTGTACCGCCAAGCCGTAATCCTGTCCTTTAGCGAGTGAAGCGGTTTTTTCCCCCTGCAATTTTAAGTGTTTGGCCAAATAAACAATGCTATAAAAAAACGTTATAAAGAACAATCACAACTGAATAATACGACAAATCAAATTATTTACTTAAATAAGTAACTATCTTCAACTATAAGAACAAAAACAAACGTTGAAGAAATAAGGTAAACAAACCCAATAAAAACTCCTACAAAATCAAATTATGTACCTGAACATAGGAAAAAAAAACGCATTCAAAAATCTGTTTGCTGATCACAACAGCGTAGCATGGGCATGGTTCCTCGCAGCTGTCGGCACTGTCGCCCAGCGCCCTCTCGAAGAGTTAACTTCCCCGCCATCTATTAGCAATTCATAGAACAAAACTTACCCCACCATCTATTGGGAATTCATAGAACTAAACAATTAATTAAACATTTAATTTGCAATTACAATTATTTCGGTCAAGCTGATTTTTAAAAAAAAAATGGCTTATAGCTTTCCTCAATAAATGGATTGTTCAACATAAAATGAATTTTTCAACTCGAACCAGTAGTTCCTGAGATTAGAGCAATCAAACAAACAAACTCTTCAGCTTCATAATATTAGTATAGATATAAATTTTCCCGATTTCATAACATTTTTATTGCTGCTGCACTCCTATTAGTCATAGCATGATGTTATATAGCCTATAGCCTTCCTCAATGAATGGACTATTCAACACAAAATGAATTTTTCAACTCGAATTAGTAGTTGCTGAGATTAGAGCATTCAAACCAACAAACTCTTCTACTTTATAATATTAGTATAGATAAAAAATTTTCCCGATTTCATAACATTTTTATTGCTGCTGCACTCGTATTAGTCATAAGCGTGATCTTATATAGCCTATAGCCTTCCCGAATGAATGGATTATTCAACACAAAAAAAAAAAAAAAAAAAAAATCAATTCGAACCAGTAGTTTCTGAGATTAGCGAGTTCAAACAAACTCTTCAGCTTTATATTATTAGTTTATTAATTAATAAGAAAAATAAGACAATGATATGTTTTTTCTCTTCGTTACTTATCACTTTTAGCAACGTTTAGGTTTTCTCTGAAAAGTACCCTCGAGATATGCGTCATGACTGACTCTAACCTATACCCACGGGATCGCGAGGATCGCATTTTCAGATCGAGCCACCGTGGCTACGCGTTTTCTGTGTTCCAAGCATTTTATATTATAATATAAATTTTGCTGTTTTCACAGCATTTTTTATTGCTGCTGCACTCCTATTAGTCATAGCGTGATGTTATATAGCCTATAGCCTTCCTATATGAATGGACTATTCAACACAAAAAGAATTTTTTACTTCGAACCAGTAGTTCTTGAGATTAGCGCGTTCAAACAAACAAACTCTACTGCTTTATATTATTAGTATAGATAAAGATTTTTTGTAAGTAAACAATATCACTTCAAGGTCACCGAAGACAGCTTTTCGTACTACTGGCATTGATTTTTTCGTGCATCTCTGTCCCTTTTTTTTCTTCCAAAGCCGCCTACCTGTAAATGTTTAACAATAAGTAATTTGAATTCTTGAAGAACTGTTAAACTTGGAGAGATCTAAAGTGGAAGTAACGTATTGTTTGATTAAGTATTAATTTTTTACAACGTATTAATGCTTTGAATTGAAGAATCTTTATATATTAATAGGCAAGCCGTTTTCTTTCGGTATCGATTCCTCCTCTATTTGTGAACCGATTTCCTTCATTCTTTTTTTTGTTCAGTAGCTATTGCCGAGTTTTAGTGTCATCAATGAAAAATTTTGAAATCGAAAGCTAATTAACGGAGATATTAATAAAAAACGCATTTTCGTCCTAAATGGCTCTTTCTACGCGAACGGATGGTCCAATTTTTTCGAATTTGATATGTTTGGAAAGGTTTTTAAAAAATACTCCTAATGAAGAAATTGTCAAGGCGCCCAAGGTCCAATAACCTAAATCCACTAGAAAAAAAGTTATAAGCGTTTTTAAGTTAGCGAAACTCAAAAATTTTAGTTTTATCTCTTTTCCATTCTTGAAATTCATTGTTGGAAGCGTGAAACATTAAGTTTTAATTGGTTTTTTAAACAGCTCTTTGTACATGAAAAATGCATTTCAGCGCTTCGAGCTTGGTATGGTTGGAAAGCTCATGCAAAATTCTATAAAACACGTTCTACCCGGTTTACCGTTCGAAAATGCCAATCCGCTAAAATGGCTAGAAAACGCGCTAGAAACAATTAAAAGTTAGTCAAAATTCATTTTTATTTGCTTTTTCACGCGACATAGCGTGAAGAAATTGCTGGATAATATTGTCGTGTTGCCAATTCTCGCTTGAGCATAAAGAAATGAAATACTTGTATTTGTTGCTATTATTGAGGCTTTTTGGGTAGCTACGAGCATTTAAAATATTTTCTCTTTGATTTTGTTTTCGCGATTTTAATATTTAAATGAATTATTTTACGGAGTGAGGGACGACTTTCAATTCCAGCTCCCAATAATACCTGCATGTGCTATCACCACAAACAGATCTCAAGGTGAAACGTTTGATAAAATTGGCGTATTATTACGACTTCCAGTGCTTTCGCGTGGACGATAGGGTTGTTTCCTTCAGTCAAAAGTAGTACTTTTTGTCACTGAAATTGATAGAATAAGAAAAAAAAAATTAATTTGAATTTTGACATCTTGAATTGAAATTATGTTTTTCGCAATCACAAGTGTGTGTATGTAGGCGTGTGTGTTTGTGTGTGGGGGTATGTGTGTTTGTGTGTAGGGGTGTGGGTGTGTGTGTGTAGGCATGTGTGTTTGTCTGTGTGCTGGCATAAGTGTGTGGGTAGCTGTGTATATGAATGTGTGTATGTGTGTGGGGGGGGTATGTGTATGTGTGTGTAGGCATATGTGTTTGTGTCAGTGTGCAGGCTAGAATGTGTGGGTAGCGTGTGTGTGTGTAGCTGCGTATGTATGCGCGTGTGTGTAGGACATGGATGCAACCTGGAGACGGCTTTCGCTATAGGAGCAGCATCGTGAAGAGCCTGTCGACGGTGACAGGGTGCGGAGGATGGCGGTGGGAAAATAAAAAGATAGGACATCAAAACAGTCAAATGAGAACAATAAGCAATCGTGATTGCTCAAAAATAATAAAAATAATAATAATAATAACAAGGACCCAGAAAGTACTTTCATTTTCCCAACAGTTATTTTTTAATTAATTTTTTAAAATGTCAGATTTTTCAAACAAGGCGTGATCTTGATGACGTCAGAAATGATGTTCTTTGGCACATCTTTCTACCACGTTTCCACGTTATGATAATCAAGAAGCGAATTAAAATTGCGCTCTACGCTTGCTATCAACCCTATCGTTGCCAATACATATGAGTAAAGATACGAATAAAATATTTTGCTCTGTGAATGGCAACGTTGAATGGCATTTCATCATTTGTGATGTCATCGTCAGAAGCGTAAACAATGAAAGCACACCGATTTAAGCAAGTTTTAAAAAATATTAAACTTAAACAAATTATTTAAAAAAATGATTAGATCCTATATTTTTAAGCATTCTCTTTCAGAAAAAAAAATACTTTTAAAATTTTAGATATGACTCCATTATATGTTGCGTTGAGTAGAGTTCGTTCATTTGACTGTTGGAAATTTTAATTTAACGGCTAGATCATGCCTACTTTTACAAAAAATATTGTTTGTTCAGAATTGTTACGTATTTAGAGAGTTTTGCAGCATCATTTCATTCAGAACGACTTCTATAATGGGGTTGTTTCCTTAAGTCAAAAGTAATACTTTTTGTCCCTGAAATTGATAGAATAAGCAAAAAAAAAATAAAATAATAATAATAATAATATGGACCCAGAAAATGCTTTTATTTTCCCAACATTTATTTTTTAATTAGTTTTTTAAAATGTCTGATCATTCAAACAAGGCTTGGTCTTGATGACGTCACAAATGATGCTCTTTGGCGCATCTTTCTATCGCGTTTCCACGCTATGATAATCAAGAAGCGAATTAAAATTGTGCTCTTGCTTGCTATCAACCATATCGTTGCCAATACACGTGAGTGAAGATGCGAATTAAATATTTTGCTCTGTGAAAGGCAATACTGAATGGCATTTCATCATTTGTAATATCATCGGCAGAAACGTAAACAATGAAAGCGCACCGATTTAAGTAATTTTTAAAAAATATTAAACTTAAACAAATTATTTAAAAAAATGGTTAGATTCTATGTTTTTAATCATGCTCTTTCAGAAAACAAATACTTTTAAAATTTTGGAAACGATTCCATTGTGAAATTGGCGAACTTTATCCATTTTGGCACCAAAGCCAGGGCGAGAAATATTTTTCTTTTGCATTCTTAAAACAGGAGTACAGAAATGTCTATTTGCAAGGAACGGACAACGAATTAAGTCCCTCTTTATGGTGAAGTTCATTAAATTTTAACCGTTAGTGACAAGGCGGAGGAAATAAATGACAAGAGGAACATACAATGCTGAGAATGAGACATCAAGCTCTTTTTTTTTTTTTTATAAGAACGTCTATGAAAAACAATATGACATGTGGCAAAGGGAAAAGGGTTTATGGTGAAGTGAGAAACTTTGCGACAAAGGGGAGAGAGATCAAAATATTTGAAAAGGGCATTTGTCAGTTTTCCCCTAAATCGTAAACAAATCACAAACACGTTTTTACTTTCTTCTATATCTAATATATAGAAGAAAGTATTGGATTCGTGCAAATTTTCGAATTTTGACGGATTCGAACGTTTTGAGGTGTGCTGAGTCCATTTCGACCATTTTTGGAAAATGTCTGTCTGTCTGTGTGTGTGTATGTATGTGTGTGTGTATGTATGTATGTGTGTGTGTATGTGTGTGTGTGTGTCACGTCTGTGTGTGACCAGTTTTTTGTGGCCGCTGTACAACAAAAACTACCGCATGAAATCGAACGAAATTTGGTACACATATGTGCCCCTATGTGAACTTGTGCCTATTGGGTTTTGGCGCGAATTCCTCCAAGGGGGGTGGAGCAATGGGACGTTTTTTGAGTTACGCGTGCTTGCTATTCCTCAGGAAGTAATTGGCGGAATCAAACAAAATTTGGTCCATATGTTGCCGTTAACAGGAACAGGTGCTAATTCAATTTTGGTGTCAATAGCTCAAACGGGGGTTGAGCTATAGAACGTTTTTTGCCGTCAATTGTGACTGCTGTATCTCAATAAATAATGAACGTAATCAAACAAAAATTTATCGACAAGTAGCCCTTAGAGGGTATAAGAAATGATTCTATTTTGGTGTCAACAGCTAAAAAGGGGGGTGGCGCAATCGAACGTTCTTTTTTTTCCATTGTGAGTGCCATATCTCAAGAAGTAATGCTACGTTCAGGATGAAATTTGGAATAATTATGAATCCATATGTAAACAGGCGTTGGTTTAATTTTGGCGCCAATCGCTCCAGGGGGGGGGGCTGATTTTTTTTTATTTGTGTGAATAAAAATAGCTTTTTAATTGCAACAATAAGAAAGATAAATCGTAACAGACTGTCGTCTGCGTTCAGCTCGTGCTTTTAATTGCATGGAAATGATCCGAAATATTATCTCAATGATTTAAAATTTTTAACTGTTGCCATCTTGTGTCTGTTAACAGATAAATGTTTGTAATTATTTTCAGCAAGGCTTTAAAAATAATTTTCAATTTTCATTCTTTGCTTTGCTTTTGAGATAAATCAGGAATTGGGATGGTCATCAAGTTTTGGCATGCGTAATTTTGTTTTCGTTGGGAATATTGCTTCTTCGTTAGGCATGGGGAGGGATCAGAATTATAAGAAAGATATAGAAGAAAGTTTCGTAATGGCCACAACATACTAGTTTTAAAAAGTAGCACTTTTATTGCGACGTCCAGTGTTTTTGAATGGACAATTTTTAATGTAGCAAGTATTATTCGTTTATTTGACTGTTTGGAACTTAATAATTCTAACGGCAGAGATCAAGGCAACTTACTCAGTAATATTAAACTTATTAAAAGAAGCATTGTTCATGCAGAAGTTTTGCGTATAATCTGAGTTTTGCAGGATCATTTCATTCGGGAAGATTTCAATAATTGTTAAATTGGCAGGCGCTCTTCATCTATTGGCGTCAAATTTTTGGCACCAATTGCAGCTCGAGAAATGTTTTTACTTTGCATACGAAAACAAAGAGTAGGGGAATGTATATTTGCATACGGTTGCCACAAAATAGGGGCTGTCCACGAATGAAGTCCCGCTTTAAGGTGGGGTTCACGAAATAGTAACAGTTTGTGACAAGAGAGAGGGAAGATATGACAAGAGGGGCATACAATGGGGAGAATGTGACAACAAGCTTTTTTTTTTATTAGGAACGTTTATGGAAAACAGCGTGACATGTGACTAAGGGAAGAGGGAGTATAGTGAAGTGCAAAATTTGTGACAAAAGGGGGAGAGGGTCGAAAGTGTTGAAATGTGTGACATCAGTTATGCATCGCTCTTAACCATAATCAAATCTCAAAGACGACCTTTTTTTTTTAAATTGTACTTTTTTTCCGACGTCCAGTGTTTTCGTATGGACAGTATATTGCCACGAGTAGAGTTCGTTCATTTCATACTTGGAAATTTATATTTCTATTGACGATGTCAAAGCAAATTACTCAATAATAGTAGAAGTTTTATAAGTAATATTGTTCACACAGAAGTTTTACGTATGAACTGAAATTTGTGCTGCTTCATTCCATTCTAAAATTGGATGATTGGCGATAATTATCCATTGGCGTGAAATTTTTTGTTTACAATGCCAACGCGAAAAATGTTTTTCCTTTGCATACGTAAACAAAGAGTAGGGGAAATGTCTATTTGCATAGGGTAAGCACAAAACAACATGGTGTCCAAAATAAAATTATTCAAGCCAGGAATTTGACGACCACACCAATTTGTTGGGCTTGTTTTCTTTAGTTAAAAGTACTACTTTTTTTTAGTCAATGAAATTGATAGAATAAGCAAAAGAAATAACGTGGAGCCAGAAAAAAAAACTTTTATTTTCCCGACAGTTAGTTTTTATTATTATTATTATTATTATTATTATTATTATTATTATTATTATTATTATTATTATTATTATTATTATTATTATTTTTGAATGTATGATGGAAATAAAGCGTGGTCTTTATGGCGTTACAAGTGACGTACTTTGGCACGCTACTCCATAGCCGGGCAAAATTTTTACGCTTCGCTGTCAACTATGTTTCCAGGTTAAGATTATTTGCGTTATCCGCTAATGACATCAGTGAATGGCATTTCATCGCTTTTGATGCCATGTGCAGAAGCGTAAAAAATGAATTTCAATCTGCGCATCGATTAAAATAATAGTTAAAAAAGATTAATTGTTTTCAAATTATTTAAAAAAAATGGTTAAAACCTTTGTTTTTAAGCATATTCTTTCAGAAAAAAAAATACTTTTAAAATTTCGTAAACAACCTCATTTTCGAAATATCCCCTTTCATCCATTTATTTTGAGATTGACAGACAAAAAGCAAAATCGAAATAAATTATTACTGTTTGTTATTTTGTGTACGTATAAAAATTGTATGCTTCCAGATATGCAGTAAACATGAGTAAGAGTAGAAATAAAAACGTTAGAATTAGTTAAATTCATACAAGTTTTCTCAAATATTCATTTATGAATATGGTCGAATTTCGACCACTGGGCGAACACTAGTACAGATTTAAATATGAAAGAAGAAGGTTGGACACTACTATTTAAAGCATTGCAAATATATTCACGAAGTAAATTTTTATCCGCCGTGTAAAAACAAAAAATAAGTATTCTCAAGCACAAAATATTAAACAAATCGTACTACATGCAGAAAATGCAAATAAATAAATAAATAAATAAATTCATTTTCATATTACATTAGGAAACCGCCCGTCAAGGTATGACGGGTGAAAATTGCTACTACATTTGAACGAAGCAATTGCTAGTTTGGTGACATTTTGATAAGTGAAATTTTAACCCTCACTCCAGTGGAGATAAACCCTTAACTCCAGTAGATAGCGTGCATTGTCGATCAATTTTTCTTTTCTTCATTCTCCTAAAATGAGTCTTACCAGAAAAAGTTAAGTTACCAAATCCGGCTCAGCCTTGTCAAAATAACGCATTTCCCTGCATGCCAAACATTACCGAAATATATTATCAAATTATTATCATGCCGTGGCTCGAGTTTCATTGTTGAGAACGTCACCGTTACTCGATCATTCGCTATTATATATATGAGGATGTGTAGTGACACCGATAACAAGCAAAAAATTGAATTAACCACATCTTCAGTGTGTTGACAACATCGGTTATTGGCAACAACATCGGTTATGGACAACAACAGAGCTTCAATTTTGTCCTCACAGTATTTTAGAAGACTAAATACAGTACGTTTCCAAATGCACACACGAGGCGTTTAAGGGTTAGTATGCAACCAAAATATAATTACAGTAAAAAGAAGATTTGAAAACTGGTAATAACCGGTACATGCAAAGTGGCCATTGGAGCAGATAGCGCGAATCTATGTTTCCACTCTTAGTGTCCCTACATATGCCGCACTCCAAGCTTAATCAGTTTCCTTGTTGGCCAACGTACTTGACCAAAATGTTATCGCCCCCCACTGTGAACTTGTCACGAAAGAGACCGATTATTTTATCCCTTCGTGCAACTCGGGGGTGATCCGAAATGATTTACCCCCTTAGTGCTCACCCCCTCCCCACTAGCAGGTCGCTACTATTAACGGATCGATTGTTTCACATGCACCTTAAAAATTAATCTTGCTGCGGGAAGGTAAGTACCACTACATATATTCAGTCAACCATAGTTGCATTTCGAAGCTCAAACTACAAAAACGTTTCTCTTAGGGGATAGGAGTGCCATTTAAAATGAAACAATATCGTGTTCGTATGGAATGTGCGCTAGAGAGTTGCATGAATAATGCACGATTCGAATGGGGTTGTATCCTTTAGCGAAAAGTAGTACTTCTAGTCACTGAAATTGATAGAATAAGCAAAAAAAAAAAATAATAATAATAATAATAATAACATGAACTCAGAAAATTCTTTCATTTTCCCAGCAGTTATTTTTTAATTAATTTTTTAAAACGTCCGATTCTGCAAACAAGGCGTGGTCTTGATGACGTCACAAATGATGCTCTTTGGCGCATTTTGAACCGCGTTTCCGCGTTATGATAATCAAGAAGTGAATTAAAACTGCGCTCTACGCTTGCTATCAACCATATCGTTGCCAGTATACGTGAGTAAAGATGCGAACTAAATATTTTTCTCTGTGAATGGCAACACAGAATGGCATTTCATCATTTGTGATGTCATCGGCAAGAAATGTAAACAATGAAAGTGCAACGATTTAAGTAATTTTTTAAAAATATTAAGCTTAAACAAATTATTAAAAAAATGGTTGGCTCCTATGTTTTTAAGCATGTTCTTTCAGAAAAAATACTTTTAAAATATTGGAAGCGACCCCCATTTTACGCCAACCAGATGAAGCATCAGTAAAGGTAGTTCATAGGAAAAAGCAAAAAAAAGGGAGAGAAAATACTGTTTAAACTGTGCTAGCTTAAGTAAAGCATGCACATCAATCCATTAAAATTTAACTTAACATCAATCCATTAAAATTTAATTTAAAATATATTTTAAACTAGCTTTTACCCGCGGTTTCGCTCACGTTGATGTAGTTTTTTTCAATCGATTCAAGTTAGTGGTCAACACAGGCAGAGGTCAAATAGTTACCAAAAAATGGTTTTTCCCCAGTTTCGCCGACAGTTCAAATTGCTTCTCCTCTTTAATATATCAAAAGGTATGATTAAAACTGAAAATCAGGGGGGGGGGGGTAAATGAAATGTCGGCGAAACTGGGAAGACACCCAAAAAATCACGCAACATAAATCAAGAAAACGTTCCAGAATTGTAAAGAAGTTAGAACGGGTAATTCTCAAAAACTCCAATTCGAGTGAGGTGAACAGTTCTTAAATAAAGTCAAACATTTCTCTTATGATCCCGATCCCCGTCAAATGATGTCCAGTGCTGCACTGGCTATCTAAATTATTGTATAGCCTTTTACCGAAGAAATCGTCCCAAAGTAGGGTCAACAGTCACTACAAATCCTGATTCTAATAATGTCCCTTTAGAGTGAGAACATCAAACTTTTAAAATCCCCATCAGAAGGAAATCAACTGTTTCAAAATAACATAAACGGTCCTGATTAAAATACTAAAGAATTCAGGGTAAAAATACTATTACAATCAGAGTAAGCACAACAGTTTTTTTTTGTTTTAAGTTCCCATTTAAATGAGGACAGTAGTACA
The DNA here is from genome assembly GCF_026930045.1 of Uloborus diversus. Lineage (NCBI taxonomy): Eukaryota > Metazoa > Arthropoda > Arachnida > Araneae > Uloboridae > Uloborus > Uloborus diversus. Next base: position 176,363,803 of record NC_072734.1, read on the forward strand.
AAAAACTTTTCATTTCGTAAAGAGAAACATTCCCTAACGTCTCTATTATAGTGGTAATATCAGCGTTTTCAAATAACATCTCCCTCTGAAGATCTCCGTCATGATTAATCCCAAAAATCTTCATCAGTACAGGCCCGATAGCATAAAAAACAAACAGAAAAAAAAGAAAAAACAATATTCTCCATTGTAGCCATTAAAGTAGGGACATTAATTCCACAAAATCCTAATTAGCATCATTAATCCTTAAAAACACACACAAAAAAGAAAATTAAGAATTTCATAAAAGTTTAAAATAACGTAGCCGCCTGATGGTGAGACTGGAGATAAAAAATGTATTTGGCGGATCAATTTACATTTTAATAGTAGTTTTAATGTTATTTGAACGTGTTGTTTCACTAATTTGGCGGACTAATTTTAACTTTAATACCTTATACATAGTATTTAATAATCTTTTTACCAAAATTAATTTGGCAAAATTTTTACATTTCAATGCAACTTTTGTAATGGCTGTAGCGCCAAGATTTTTGAACACTCGTCCCGACGCGTTATCATAACTCTGCCAATCAAATAAGTTTTTAAAAAGTCATTTGTTTAATTTCATTTCTATTTTTGCAATTAAAAGCAAAGTAAAAAATGTAAAATAATAAATTCAAATCCATTATTTATCGCCAAAGGACCACAGTACCATACACTCGCCAGAGACTTGCCAAGTTTATAAAACTGCTTAAAATGTTTGCTTGATGTATATTCATATGATTTTTAATTCCAAACAGAAGTAGATGCTATAAAGAAAAAGTTTTGCATGTATTTGGTCGTTCCTGGAAAAAAAAAAATAAATCTTTTCCGACTGTAACTGGGGGTAAGGGGCAGACTCTATTTAATAACTTTCTTTATTTAGTTACCAGATTATTATACATAGCAAAAATACCCGGCGTTGCCTAGGTAGTAATAATTATGAGAAACAATCTCTCTCTCGCTATATTTTATTCGTTTTCTTCTGCAACTGAAATAACTCAAAACACATCGCTTTGACGTGATTAAAAATCAAGTTTCTTCCTTACCCATAAAAGCAAAATGGCAATAAGTATGAAGAAAAAATTTTTTGAAACTTTTAGAAACAAAAAAAAAAAAACGACATTGAAGCATATGCAAATTTGAGGAATTTCGAAGAAATTAAACTTCACTTGCTTTAAAAGATTTATCTTTTTTTTTTCTTTTTTTTTTTTTTTTTTTTTGAGCATATTCTAAAATTTTCTGGAAAATAATCAGCCAAATCCATGTATTGTTTGCCAATCTTGTGCAAAAATATTACTTTAAGATTTCACTTGAGAAAAGCCTTGAACAGTCAGACGAAAAGCAAAAATAGACAACAATACAAACAAGTGTCGCTATCGACGGGGAGTTGAGATGATACACTAAATACTGTATTGAGTTGAGGAAAGCCTTCGAACATGGAACTAAAAAGCTCATAACTCGTTTTTTATTCTACTCAGAAATTTCGAACAGGTGTCATCTTCAGCAGAAAAATCAGAGCTTTCGATGGTTAATTTGTGCAATCATTTTTTCATCCCCATAATAGAAAATTTATACGAAAATTGTGTTTTATCGCCCCCTATGGGGGTTTTGCCCCCCATAACGGGATGAAAACTACCCTATGTGTTATTCTGATGCATAAGCTATATTATTGTAAAGTTTCATCAAAATCCATTCAGTAGCTTTTGTGTGAAAGAGTAACAAACATCCATCCATACATACAAACTTTCGCATATATAATAGTAGTAAGATTTTGGTCGTCAAAAGTTATGTTTAGTTGAAAGATGTTACTTTAAGTAGGTAGAAGTAAATTTTTGTCTCCTTTGGGTGATTTTGAAGAAATGATGGATGCAATTTAGTGGTGCTTCAGTTTTGCTAGTCCTCAGTAATTGGCACATGTGCTTATAGTCCCTAATGTTTTGTGCAATGTATCACTAGTTTGATTTCTGATACTTTTGCAGCAACAGTATTATATGGGTTCTACTATTGATTTGAATCTGATGTTAAATTTTTAAAAGAAACAATAAAAAATAAATATGTTTGGCCATCAAAGTCAGATATTACGACTGTAGAGAACCGTTCCATTTTTTATGGTCCCTTCGAATCATCGGGTTAATGTTCCTTTTTATATGAAAATAGCTATAATTCGTAAAATCCTATCTGCATGCCGACTGATGAAACAGCAATAATCCAGATATTTTTTTTCCATGCAACATTCCAAATTTTATTTCCGTAAAATACCTTTTTAACTTCAAGATGTATGATTTAACATTAATTTATGTTTAACTACCTACTTTAAATTAACATTAATTATGCTTCTTATGATGATGAAATTTGTACGTAATCCAACAGTGAAAAATAAAGTGATTTTTCAGTTCTATTAACATGTGACAATCACTGGTTCACAAGTGTCATACATTGGGGTATCAGGCAGGGCCGTGCCGTCCCTATGTGCAAGGTCGTGTGGCGCACGACGGCGCCAGAGTGAAAAAGGCGCCGAGATCTACTATTCAAAAATGCTCCAAATGGGGGAAATCTCACCAACCAAAAATATTAAATTGAACTTTTCATTTTTTCTTATGGTGAAACTATACTGCTCCTTAAAACCAGCTATCCGTCTCGCCGCCTAACTAAAAAGAAAAATTATTGCCTTGTTGTGCCTAAACATGCTATTCAAAAGCGTTAAATCGTTTACCCTGAAAGTATGTGACACTAATTAATGCATATATTAGCACCTTCCCCCCCCCCTGCATATATTATTTACCTCCTAATGTGGAGCCCTGAATGCTATTTCGATACACAAGGTTGAGTATATAAGCATATGAGGCGCAAGAAATTTGTGTTTCCCCATTTTGGTTCTCGCGGTGAATACGTTACAGTATAATTTGTGCAATATGTCTTTTGTGATTTTTAACTATTGTTAGAGGCAATTCGACTGCTTCATGTTATCATGCAAGAAAAAAATACGGGAACCAACTTGCTTTTTTTTTTTTACTTGTGCGTAATATTTATGTATTGTTGACAAAAATTTAAGTAAACATTTTAGTTTCAGGATTAACGACTTGACCATAGTTACTCGATCCCCCCTCGCCTTTCTAAAACAGCTTTGGACAATGCATTTGCTTCAGATATTAAATCCATTGCATTGTAAACGACACAGCCAACTATTTAATTTAGGCGATTTGAAGTGGAATGATCCAAATGCACTTTTTCCACATCATCAAGCCCAAAATCAAATATCTATGCTTCCATACTTCATCAGACATGAGACTAATTTGTTAACTTTATTATCAATGACCATCATAATTATTACTAATCATTTTTTTTTTTAATTTTTTGTCTACGATTGAAAAGTTTATCCCTCCATCAACGACAGAGAAAGTAGTAAAGGGTGTGTTTTCAGAGCTATAGAACTTTAAGTTGGCAACACTGTTTGATATGTGTGCCATTTTGATAGCTGTCACTTGTTTTGTGTTCAGTTCGGTTTGCCATTTCATCATGAATAGACAACAAGGCGGTGCAACATGCCACACAGCACGCGTCACAATTGATTTACTGAAAGAAACGTTCGGTGAACGAATAGTTTCGCGTAATGGACCCGTGAATTGGCCTGAAAGATCACGCGATTTAACACCGCTGGACTAGCTTTTGTGGAGCTATGTGGAGTCCCTGGTCTACACCGATAAGCCACAGACGTTTGACGTCTTGGAAGAGAACATTCGCCACTGACATACGGCCTCTATTGCTGCAAAAAGTGAGAAAATTTGACTTTCCGATTAGACTTTCTCCGAGCCTGCCGAGGTGACCATATGCCAGAAATCCTATTTAAACAAAAATGGCAAAGAATCATCTTTCGAATAAAGCAACATTCATGGCACTTAACAACATTTAACTGTGTTTTATTTGAACCTTAAGTTCTCTACTTCTAAAAAAAAAACTCCCATTATAAAAGCTATATAACTAAAAAAACTGCAGAAGGTCCGATCCTGCACTCTACTCTGTAAATGTTATATCAGTGTCATGATTTTCATTTTACAAAGTAAGAGGGCAACCCTCCAAGCAGTTCATTGTATCACCCAATCCTTATGGAGTGACCGCCAGGTGGCATACTCTCACATGTCGGTTTTAAAGTTGTTGACATCTTTCGTCCTACATTGTTAAATTTTATGCAAACATCAAAATCCCGTAAAGCTATGAAATATAATTTTAGAGGCCTTACTCAGCAGAAGTAGTGCATCTCGGCAGATTGGCACTACTTTATAGGAATTAAACGCCAGAAACTGTGCAAGAGACGCGCAGCCTCTACGACAAGGGTACTGCAGGGTTACTTTCTCTGCATTAGCAATGCGTTGGTAAAGAAAAACCTTTTACAGAATTTATTTATTTTTATGTAGGATTTATTCAAATAAAAGAGGCAAAAGCTTCATATTCCTAGAAATACGAATGATCTGGAAAAGTGGTCCTCAACTTAAGTCCGCAAGCCGCATACGATCCACATTATGCATCTATCCTGTCCGTTGGGAAAAAAATGTTCCATTAAAAAATAAAAATAAATAAAAATAAAAATGCATTTTATTTCAATCCAACGTTAATTAATTATTGCTTTTCATGCAAGTGCTTGATTCTAACAGCAGTTTAGTTTATTAACCAGCTCTCTTCTGCCAATTTTTTAGTTTACTGATTTTTGAAAACAGAACTTATATTCAAAAAAAAAAAAAAAAAAAATAAATAAATAAATAAATAAATAAATCAGTTTTTGTTAAGTTTGCTCGAAATAGCCATTTTTTTTTTTTTTCTGTTTGCGATCTGATTTATTTTTACCCAAAAAGTCTCAATAATAAAAACAAATACAAGAATTTCATTTCTTTTACGCTCAAGCGAGAAGTAGCAACGCATTATATTATCCAGCAATTTCTTCACGCTAACTATGTCGCGTGAAAAGCAAATAAAAATGAATTTTTGCTAACTTATAATTGCTTCTAGCTCCTTTTCTAGTCACTTTAGCGAATTTCCGTTTATAAGTCGTAAAACGGAGGATAAACGATCTTTCCAACCAAACCAAACTCGAAGCACTAAAATGCATTTTTCGTGTAGAAGAAGCAGTTTAAAAAATGACTTAAAAGTTAATGTTTCACGCTTCCAACAATGAATTTCAACAATGGAAAAGAGATAAACTTAAAATTTTTGAGTTTCGCTTACTAAAAAACGCTTATAACTTTTTTTTCTAGGGGATTTGGGTTATTGGACCTTGGGCGCCCTGACAACTTCTTCGTTTGGAGTATTTTTTAAAGACCTTTCCAACCATATTAAATTTGAAAAAATTGGACAATCCGTTCGCGTAGACAGAGCCATTTAGGACGAAAATGCGTTTTTAATTAATGTCTCTGTTAATTAGCGTTCGATTTCAAAAAATTTTATTGCTGATACTAAAACTCGGCAATAGCTACTGAACAAAAAAAGAATGAAGGAAATCGGTTCACAAACAGTGGAGAAATCGGTACCGAAAGAAAACGGCTTGCCTATTAATATATAATCATAATAACTAAGTCAATGAATAAACTAAAAAGTGTAAAATAAAAATAATTATTAAATAAAAACAAAAAACCCGACTGCGTTGGTAAAAACTAAAAAACTGAAGAGAAAAAAATAACCCCAGTAGTTTAGAATAGTATTAAGTACTAGGCTGAACAACTACAACATCGAAATAATTTTATAATCGATACATACATAAGACAAATCATAAATTCAAAAGCAGAATAGAAAGATCAACAATCGGGGCCCATTCCTTTTTGACCAATCAAGGAACCCAGTTAAATTTGAATGGACCCCTACTGTTGATCCTTCTATTTTGCTTTTGAATTTATGATTTGTCTTACGTATGTATCGATTATAAAATTATTTCAATAGTGTAGTTATTCCGAAGTACTTAATAATGTTTTAAACTACTGGGGTTATATTTTTTCATTTTAGTTTTTTAGTTTTTACGTAGTCGGGTTTTTTGTTTTTATTTAATAACTAGCTTTTACCCGTGGCTTCGCTCACGTTAATGTAGTTTTTTTCAAACCATTCAAGTTTACGGTCAACACAGGAAGATATCAAATAGTTTCCAAAAAATGGTTTGTCTCCAGTTTCGCTGACATTTCAAATTGCCTGCCCCTTTAAATGTATCAAAAGGTATGATTAAAACTGAAAATCAGGGGGAAGGGGAGTAAATGAAATGTCGGCGAAACTGGGAAAACACCCAAAAAATCACAAAAAATAAATCACGAAAACGTTCAGGAGTTCTAAAGAAGTTAGTTTGGGTAATTCTCAAAAAAATCCAATTCGAGTGAGGTCAACTATTCTTAAATAAAGTGAAACAGTTTCCTTATAATCCCCATCTCCGTCAAACAATATCCAGCGCTACACCGGCTATCTAAATTATTGTATAATGTATTTAGACACACGGCAGTGTGTCAGCCAAGTTCGGAAATAAGGTGATACATCTGCCAGTGTGTATCTTACATGAACCATTTCAAGCTACTTTTGACCCCCTCATTTCTCAAAAAACTATTAAATCTACGTGCTTGAAATTTTGTACGTCTATTAGAGCTGCATAGTAGACCTATAATCCTAAATTTCATGAGTGTACCTCTTATAGTTATGGAATTATTAAGATCTGAAAAGTGTCATTTTTAACACTGACTCATTCACTCACTCATCAAAATGTTTACGAACTTCCAAGTGTCTCACATACTTGAAATTTGGCATAAAGATAGATTTTCGTGCATATGCAAAGGGAAAAATCTAAAAAGTCAAAAAACTACATTAAAATAGCAAAAAATTACGCTATTTTTTATAAGTATCACGGCGTAATGACTTTACCGCGCGATTGCAAAATATTTCGCCAAATAAATCAAAACAAAAGGGCTCGTCAAACGTTGCCAAAACAAGGTTAATGATGTTTTAAATTAAAAATTAAATTTCTAACCAAAATGGGGCTTTAAACGATACTTTCAATTCCGCTAGAATGAAAAATGATCAATCAAATAATTAAAAGGTATAACTTTGATATACACCCCCAAAAATTACGCGCCAAATCTGGCATTCCCTACGGACGTTTTAGGGTTGCTGTTCCTAATTTTGGTGTTGCCAATTTAGGTTTTTTCAGCTTTTAGGTTTTTACTGTTGCCAAATTTAGTATTTTCATGTATTTTGTACCATTTTTTGAGTTTTTTTTTAAAGTTTTGTGGCAACAATTTTTGTGGCAACAAAGTTTTGTGTCAACAAAAACAAAAAAAAGTCGCCAAATTTCCGATTTGGGGGGGTATATCAAAGTAGTTCCAATTAAAATTACAAATTTTAGAGCTAAGCCTTTAAAATCAAAAATAACCAGCTTTAAAATTTATAAAATCTTTAGATCTCAATTAAATGCAAAATTTTGCAGGAGGAGCAAAAATGGCAGCAATAATTTAACAATTGAGAAATATTTTCGCCAATTCTGCATATTTTACGATCTACGTTATGATTACCCCCCTGAACAATAAATTCCAGACAGATTTTGCGATGAGTCAGTAATTTTCTTAATTGTCGACAAATTTGAGGAGGTCAAAGACCAATGTACTTGTGATAAATGGGAAAAACAGACCTTGCTGATAAATGGGAAAAACGGACGATTACTGCCTAAAATTGGCGATTGCGCCAAGTCCCCAGCTATCAAAATATCTTCAAATTTCTAGTAAAGAGAAACCGCAAACCAGTGAACCGTAAAAGCAGGGGAAAAAAAGGAAATCATATAGTTCTATACGCTTTTGCATTTATAATCGTCTGAATTAGAACATAACCTTTGATTTAGTCTTTCAAAAATTAATGATATCCCAACAAAACATAAATGTGAAAAAGAAGCCAAGTTCGGTCGAAATGAGGTTTGGGGTGGACGGTGTCACCGACAAAAAATAGTTCAGATCTAAACGGTTACCAAGTTCCATTGCAGTTCCACATAGATGTTGGATTTTTCTCATGTTCTTCGATTCATTTAGAAAACAATTTTTTACTTTCTTTGATATTGGATTTAAAACTTGGCAAGTTTGAAAAAAAAAATTAAAAAAAATAGCGATGACTAGAATTTGCCGCAAGTTTAAAATCCATTATCAAAGAAAGTAAAAAATTGTTTTCTAAATGAATTGAAGAACATGGGAAAATCCAACATCTATGTGGAACTGCAATGGAACTTGGTAACCGTTTAGATCTGAACTATTTTTTGTCGGTGACACCGTCCACCCCAAACCTCATTTCGACCGAACTTGGCTTCTTTTTCACATTTATGTTTTGTTGGGATAGCTTCGTACCGGAGATATCGTTCCAAAATAGGGTCAACAATTACTACAAATCTTGATTCTAATAATGTCCATGTAGAGTGAGAACATCAAACCTTTAAAATCCCCATTAGAAGGAAATCAACTATTTCTAAATAACGTAAACGCTCCTGATTACAATACCAAAAGGTTCAGAATGAAAATACCATTAAAATCAGAGTAAGGACAACAGTTTTTTTTAAGTTCCCATTTAAATGAGGACAATAGTACAAAAAACTTCTCATTTCGCAAGGAGAAAAATTCCCAAAAGTCTGTATTAGAATGATCTCCATCAACGTTATCTAATAACCTTTCCCTCTGATGATCTCAGTCATGATTATTTCCAAAAATCTTCATCGGTACAGGTCCGATAGGATAAAAACAAATAAAAAAACAAAAACGAAATAAAAGAAAAAAAGAAAGAGCAATATTCTCCATTGTCGCCATTAAAATAGGGACATTAATTCCACAAAATCCTAGTCAGCATGATTAATCCTTAAAAATTAACACACAAAAAAAGAAAAAAGAAAATGAAAAGTTTCATAAAATTTTTAAATAATTCGCCGATGCACTAACGTAGTCGCCTGGTAAGACTAGAGATAAAAATTTGGCGGATTAATTTACATTTTAATAGTTGTTTTAATGTTATTTAAGAGTTGTTACACTAATTTGGCGGATTAATTTTAACTTCAATACCTCATAGTACTTAATGATCTTTTTACCAAAATTAATTTGGCGGAATTTTTATATTTTAATGCAACTTTTGTAATGGCTGTAGCGCCAAAATTTTTGAACACTCGTCCCGAACATGTTATCATAACTCTTCCTATCAAATAAGTTTTTAAAATTTTATTTTGTTTAGTTTCATTTTATATTTTTGCAATTAAAATCAGCGTTAAAATGTAAAATAATAAATCCAAATCCATTATTAATCGCCAAGGGACCACAGTACCATACATTCGCCAGAGACTTGTCAAGTTTATAAAACTGCGTAAAATGTTTGGTTAATCTATATTCATAAGATATGATTTTTAATTCCGAACAGAAGATGCTACAAAGAAAATGTTTTGCATGCATTTGGCCGTTTCTGGCGAAAAATAAATCTTTTTTAGACGGTAACTGAGGGTAGGGGCAGATTCTATTTCATAACTTTATTTAGTTACCAGATAATTGTAAGTAGCAAAAATAACCGGCGTTGCCTGGGTCTGTAATAATTATGAGAAACAATCGCTACTTTTATTCATTCTCTGCTGTAACTGAAATAATTCAAAACACACCGCTTTGACGTGATTAAAAATAGAGCTTCTTCCTTACCCATAAAAGTAAAATGGCAATAAGTATGAAGAACGAAATTGTACTCTTTTAGAAACGAAAAAACGATACTTAAGCATACACAAATTTGAGGAATTTCCAAAATATGAAATTAAACTTCACCTGTTTAAAAAGTTTAATTTTTTTTTCCCAACACAGTGTAAAACCTTCTCTATATTGCTACTGAAGTACAAACTTTTGAAAAACGTAGCCGCCCGTAATCCCTTACTGCGATTTAAAATGTTATTAAATTTGCATTAATCGTATTGGGATACCTTAAATGAGGCTCCCCCTCCCTACTTTGTAAAACTTTGAGTTACTAATTTTCATCGAAGAGATAGTGTCGCCAAATATTGAGATACTTCTGGTGATTATAAAATGATGCTCCGAAATGTTTCCAATAAACAGTAAAAAATTTGGCAATTGTTTGAAATTGTGTGCAAAGACAAAGTAATGGAAGTTTTTGCGCTGTTTATGGATTTGCTTAATTTAGTTGGCGAATTATTTTACGTGTTAACAAATTTCAAGAAACAAATATTAAAGAAATGGCGATAGTTGGTTACATGGTGAAAACCGAGAAACAGTATTGCGTAGTCTTTAGCTTCAAAAACAGCGACAGTTGAAAAAAATGCCAAATGCCTTAGCTATTGAAATGATTCTACAAAAAAAGTTTGGCTAGATTCCAGTTGATCGATTAAATACCCAGTCAATACAAATAAATAAATAAACAAAATAATTGCCTCAAAGTTCCATTAAAATGGAAAATAATCAGCAAAATCCATGTATTATTTGCCAATTTTGTGCAGAAATCCTGCTTCAAGATTTGACTTGAAAAAAGCCTTGAACAGTCACGAAAAACAAAGATAGTCAACAATACAACAATAGTCGCTATCGAACGGGAGTTGAGATGATACACTAAATATTGTATTGAGTTAAGGAAAGCCTTCGAACATGGAACTAAAAAGCTCATAACTCGTTTTTCATTCTACTTAGAAATTTCGAATAGGTGCCACCTTCAGCAGAAAAAAACAGAAAAATAAAATAATAGTTTAAAAAACTAAAAAAACACCCTTTTTTATCAAAATGAACTAAAAAGTGAAAAATAATCTTTGGATGATAGTAGTTGACCAATCACTTAATTTTAATGTAATACAAAAAAGCGTGGAGTGCTGTTTATTTACATTTTTGCTTGGACAACAAATGGAAGAAATTCAAGACAACTGATAAGAAGCCCCCCCCAGCTTTTTTGTATTACATTAAAATTAAGTGATTGGTCAACTACTATCATCCAAAGATTATTTTTCACTTTTTAGTTCAATTTGATAAAAAAAAGGGTGTTTTTTTAGTTTTTTAAACTATTATTTTATTTTTCTGTTTTTTAGTCTCATGTTGGAGAATGATCAGGCGACGAAATTATTTATAAAACGAGTGCGAGGTAATATCTTAAAGTTAAGACAAGGGCACCCCGATGCGAAGCTACTGTGAGTCATCAATGTATGTTTGCGGAAATCATATTTATATTACTTTGATAATTTGAGATGCATTTGAATAAAAGTTTTGTTCAACAATGGTCTGATCAGCGATGAATTTCAAACTGAAGGCTCACCTAAATTTTGGCATGAAATTAGTTAAAAACAATTATATTTCATGTTCTAATTACCTTGGAACATTGGAACATATTTTGTCTGATGCAGAAAAATTAGAGGTTTTGTAGATATTTTTAAATAATTTTTGCGAGCATTTTATAATGTATTTTTTAAAATTTTCTCTTTTTCACATTGTTGGATTTATGAATATTGATTAAAATTAGAGGAAACTAACAATTAAAAGAGTTAATTAAGTAATTTGATTATATAATATTGCATTGTCATCGGGTCTGAGGTCGCGTACCAAATTTCAAAAGAATACGATCGCAGGAAGTGGGCGAAATTTGAGCTGCAAGATTCCATTACAAGATACATACATACATACATACATACATACATACATACAGGTGAAGTTAATAAAAGCGTATTAAAATATTGATTAAAATTAGAGGAAATTAACAATTAAAAGAGTTAATTAAGTTATTTGATTATATAATATTGCATTGTCATCGGGTCTGAGGTCGCGTACCAAATTTCAAAAGAATACGATCGCAGGGAGTGGGCGAAATTTGAGCTGCAAGATTCCATTACAAGATACATACATACATACATACATACATACATACATACAGGCGAAGTTAATAAAAGCGTATTAAAAATCAGAGCTTTCAATAGACATATAATGTTAATATGAGCATGTATTTTTTCATCCCCATATTAGAGAATTTATACGAAAATTGTGTTTTATCGCCCCCCTAAAGAGGTTTTGCCCCCCATAACGGGACGAAAACTACCCTATGTGTTATTCTAATGCATAAGCTATATTATTGTAAAGTTTCATCAAAATCCATTCAGTAGTTTTTGCGTGAAAGAGTAACAAACATCCATACATCCATACATCCATTCAGACAAACTTTCGCATATATAATAGTAGTAAGATTCTTTTTTTTTTGCGAAGGAATAAAGAAAACAAGTCACTAAACATCGCAGTGAGATGAAAAGGGATACAAAAGGGCCTTTGAAAGTTTTTTGAGTGAAACGTGTTCAAAGTTCAGGTGTTACGGAGACTTTCATTGAAAATTTGTTCTAAATCTTGCTGTCTCTCAGCACCTAACAGGGCTACTACTACTATCTCATACCCGAAAACAGGTTCCTCTACCATTTGTACTTTTTATCTCAAATTTTAGGGCCCCCGTGGCTCTGTGTTAGAAGCTTCATCTTCTATGCCGGAGGTCGTGAGTTCGATTCCCGCCTGTGTCCTGGGTTTTATTTCCTTCTCTTGTGTTGTAAATCTATCCTGTGGGTGTCCGGAGGCAAGGGGCTTGGCACGCAGTCCTCTATGTATGTGAAGCTGTTTAGCTTCTAAATAAATCTAACATTTTTTAACTGGTGTCCCTTTACTTCTCACTGCCTCAATTAATTTGAGATGGGAAAATCAGACAATTGTAGACATTCATAATCTTTATTGAAACAACAATAAAATAAATTCATTAATTCAGAAAAATCTGAATTCCTGAAAGCCGCTTACAGGCTGCGATTGAGCACTAAAAATCTAAACTGAATTTTAACGTACTGCCAAATATGTTTACCACCGTTCCATTAGTATTAAAATTTTTCTATTAGATGTCGAAGGACATTTTTTTTACAATTTTTTGGGGGCAACTTTGATAATCTTGCGAAATTTTGATTAGTCCCCACTTTCCTCGACATTTCAACCCCCCCCCCCCCCTTTAATACATCAAAGCACATGTGAGGAAACTAAGAAATAGCGGGGGGGGGGGTCGATGTCGGTGAAACTGGAGAGGAACCGAACCGAAAAACTGGGGAAATACCGAAATGAAATTTTAGATTGGACAACAAAAAACAAGTTTTTCATTGGGTTTTGTTTGGTTGAAAAAGAAAAAAAAAAAAAAAATTAGTAACTCAGGTCGACATTTTTCTATTAAGGTCTTCCAACTTTTATGACGGGAGGCTTAAAATGTCACAACTTTTAATATAGAAAACGAAATGCTAAGTATGCATGCTAAGTATGCGAGATTTCGGTGAATCGTCGTTTATACTCCAGTTCGCGGAGCTCGTTCTGCGATGATACTTCAGTTTATTTTTTCCGAAAATATCAGCTAAATTAACTTCACATTTTGAAATGTCTCCAAAGATTTGTGTCACATCTTGGGAGCTGTGAAACTGCCGTATTAATGCCGATTTAAGTGCTATGCCCGTTGCCCACGATGGAATCGGGTGTCGTATCCGCATTATCGCGTCTGGGCTGTCTTCGGTTGCATCTGAAATCCTGTAGGAAGTTATATCATGTGTACGTTTATGTGGAGTAGATTTAGAATTTCGTTTTTCTGACTTCGAATGCTTTGATTTGAGCAAATGTTCAAGATTATTCAAGTTTTCGTTTTCCTTAACTTTTGGTTTAACAATTCGGATACGTTCAGTTTCACTGGACTTCTTTTTGGCTACAACACAGCCCTTCATCCCTTTAGGTTCTGGGTTCGGCACGTTCCCTAGATACAAAAGTTGCACAAGATTTGACTTCGAAGTTTCGTCCGCTTCCTGATTCATTAAATTTTCATTCTCTAAAACTGTGCCCTTAAGGTTGGAAAGATTTGCAACAGCACAGCATTTTGTCGCTTCCACTTTTCCTAAATTAGGAGCTGGGTGCAAATGAGCTTTTTCTTTCTTTTCCTTCTTTTGAGTAGGTTTTGATTTCTTAATGGTAGAAGCAGCTTCGTTGTCTGAAGAACTCGGTTTATTTGTTGTAGAGCTCATTGGTAGCTTGGCTTGATCACGACTTTCATTTTCATGTCTGGACAATTCTTTCTTTACTTTACCTTCAACAGATATTTCAGCTAAAACAAGTGTTTTATCGTCTTTGACAGGTGCAGAACTTTCTTGTTTTTTCTTTAGAGTTTGGTTGAAAAATTGACAAAACGAAACGGATTCGTTAGTTTCACTCTTTAGTTCTAAATCAATTGCTCTACTTTTAGGCAGTATACTGTCACTTAAACTTCCATCTGTAGTTTTCGGTGACATTATTTGGCCTTTATAAGTAACAGAGCCCATACTGCAATGACTATAGCTTGTTGATGACTTTCTTACAGTGGTTTTCGTGAGTTTTGATATTTTCAATCGTTTCAGCGAAGACTCTTTCATACTTTTTTCTGGCATTGTTACTATATTTGGCAGAGAAGGCATTATAGATTTACTCACAGTAATACTTCCAGAAAGCCTTTTCTCTGGTTCTTTTTCATTCTCATAATTTGAGCATTTTGAATTCTTGCTTGACAATATTCTGACACTATGAGGCTGACTATCCCTAGAACTTTTGTCTGGAACATCAGTTGAAATGGAACTTTCAGAACTCGAAATGGCCACTGTGGTAAGTTTTAGTCTCTTGCACGATTTCAATCTAGGTTTTACAGTTCTCTGCTTCATCACCTCTTCATGGTGATCGAACCTTTTCTTGAGCTTTAACTCGTTCTGACGAACTCTTTCTTTCCGTTCTTGTTCTAGTAATAATCTTTTTTCTTTTGTTTTCCTCATTCTTTCTTCATGAATTTCTCTTCTATGTTTAGCTTTCTGGAGCAAAGAGTTGCGATTAATATTCGAAAATCTTCCTGTTTCTGATATCTCAATTTTGTTTTTACAATGTCGCTTCTCTAGTGCTGATTTCATCATGGGATGACTACGTTTTTTCTTAATATCCTGCTTTCTAGGCATCAGTTCATTGGCAGGTACTGATTTTGTCATGGGATGCCTGAGTTTTTTCGCAATATTCTGTTTTCTTGGTGACATTATATGGGCAGATTTCTTACGAGTACCTCCAATCATTTTAAGAGTAAAATGTACTCTCCTTTCATTTTTAACGCTTATTCGTCTTCTCCTTGATCTCAAATTGTACCCAACAAAATCTGTCTTAGCTTCTCTGTAATTCATTTTTCTTAGACGCATATTTTCCCCGCATTTTATAGTCGTATTTGTCAAACATCCTTTCAATAAATTCAAGTCATTATATGAATCGGCAGTAATATCTCTATTGTGAGTTTGAAGAAGAGTATTTGAGTTCTTCTCTATTGCATTAAAGCCATTTATGTTTGCGAGTTGGAATAATGCTTTAGCTTTTGGTCCTTTCTTGGTAACCGTTTGATTTTTCAAGCTAACCAGATTTTCTTTTAATGGATTATCAATGCCTTTGTCTTTGAAATATTCCGTTTCATGCTGTGACACGTGTTTCGAGCGTTTTCCTCTGAAAGCTGAATCTAAATTCATTTTTGCTGAAAATGAATGCATCGACGCATGGGCTGCCTGCATGTTTGAAGTCGGCAGATGGTCAGATTCAGTACTAATATTAGTGGTTTCGCTAAGTGTATAGGTTGTTCGCGTTTTTGAAGTAGAAAGATGGTCCGATTCAGTACTGATGTTACTGGTTTCGCTAAGTGTATGGGCTGACAGCAGGTTTGAAGACGAAGGTTCATCAGATTCAGTAGTAATATTAGTAGTTACGCTATTGGAAGAGAAATTAGCAGCATTAACATGTAAATGCTCGTTAGAAGACGAAGAAGCAGTTTTAATAGAATAATCTGAAGTTTGTGCCTCCATACTTCCTTCCGACATGCTTTTTGTTTGATCCAGGCTTTGTGACGCATTACTGATACTGCTAGCTGTTTCAGTATTTGACACTACTGATTCAGTACTTACTAATATTGTATTATTGTTTTCGACATTCTGTGCTGCTTGCCAAGCTGAATTGAAGCTGTCATATGTCATGTATTGTTCATCTTTGAAAGTAACATTAGCGTCAGAAATATCATTGATATTTCTCAATGAGTTGGTTTGTTTATAACTTGAAACAAAAGCGTTTTCATTATTTGACATCATCTTCAAAGTTATGGAAGTCGGATTCTCAAATGGATAGTTCGAACCTTGTAATTTTGGTATCAAATCAATGTTGGTAGTAATGTGTTTCTTTGGCTTCATTTTCATAGCTAAAGAGGTTAGATTCTCAAGTACATAGCTTGAATCTTTCAGTTTCAGTGATCCGCTTTGCAAAATACATGTTTTATTCAACACTATATCGGGGTTTTCTTCCCTGTTTGAGTTGTAATCCCTGGGGCTTAACTCTTTTTGACGCGTTAATTCCGACATTGTACCGGAATTTCCTACCCGGTTTGAGTTGCAATCACTGGAAGTTAACTCTTCTTGACATGTTAATTCCGATTTTATGTCTCTTGACAAAGAAAAGTTTTTTTTCTCGGTATGATATTTCTTTGAAACTGTTTGCTCAAAATCTTTTTTTAAACTTTCGAGATAATTATTATTTGGAGGAAGGTCCAAATTTTTGGTAGGCGTACAGCTTTGGCTTTTTGCCTTCTTATGGACATGAGCTCGGCCACTGGTAAAAGGCAAAATCAATGAGTTATAATTGTAGTTGGAATCTTCAGAAATGTTTTCTGTCTCACTATTTAATTCACCATCAAGTAGTTTGCCACTTAATATCTGCTCGACTTTTTTTCGAACAAAATCTATAATATCGTTCTCGCGTTTATCCAAGGTTTCAACAAAATGGTTTATTTTTGCATCTGCTTTTTGAGATAAATCAGTTAAATCCTCGAAAAAATCAAATATATCCATTGAAATGCTCTATGTATTGTTAATGTTTTACTTCAAAAAAAAAAAAAAAAAAAAAAAACATAGGCATAATATATAATAATATTTCGAAGCAGAAGAAAAGTGAAAACTTACGACGCAGCTGCAGTTCATATACGATACTAAACTCCAAACTTAAAATTGTTATAACGAAATCTAAACACAAATCTGCATTTTCACGTGGAATGTCTGATAATATACATTAAAATTTCGAGCAATGGCTGAAATAGATAAATATTATATAGTTTGCATTGATTAAAATAAGATGAAAATAAGCCTTAGTAACATTGTTGTAACCGTTTCTTCCGATTATATTTATTATGGATTTCTATCTTTAAACGAGGAATTTTTGTGACTATATATATATATATATATATATATATATATATATATATATATACTAGAGGACCCGACAGACGTTGTTCTGTTCAAACTTTGTAAATTGAAAAGTTAAAAATTTTCAATAAACTAGCAAATGTTTGAACTGTTTTGTTGAAAAAAAATAAGTAAAAAGAAAATTTTTTAAGCTGCTTGGTGTCAGAATGCGTATATTTATTACAACTTGATTTATCTGATTCCCACTGAGCAGTTGTTTCATTAACTATTTTTTCTCCCGTACTTGCTGGTTTGTTCCTTTAGCCATACTCAAAGGATAAAAAGCGTCCTCAGATATTAATTGTAAAAAACTAACTACCCATCTAGAACAAACGGGAAATCCCGCTGCAACATTCCCCATATGGAAAAGATAAAACAATCGAAAGGATATCGTTTAAAAAAATGATAAAGGTAAAAATAGCTCTCTGAATAAACGAAAGTCGCTCATCCCCCCCCCCTCCTCTCCCATTGTAAAATAAACACATTCTTCAACTAAAATCACTGAAAACCTTTTAAAAACGAAAAGCAATTCTTTGCAATTTGAAATATTTCGCCAAATAAACAAAAAATACAATACATTACATTAACAGTAGCTTTAAAATGTAAACAAATGATCACGCAACTCTGTTGTTTATAGCCAAAGTCGCCAAGCCACCACGTTACTGTAATCCAGCCGATCAGTGAGCGAAACTAATTCCGACCGATTAGCGGTCCGGTCTTTTAAACGAAAACTTTCAAAACTTATTGCTATATTATATTGCTTAATTTGTTCTTTCCACCCAAGATTAAGATCTTCCACTGCACTGATCTTTTGTGTACAGAACTACCCTGTTGTAATTTATCCGGACGAAAATAAAATTTGTTTCGTCTTTAAATTCCATCATCTTTTCCTTTAATAATATACTGATTAGTTAGATAATCCTTAAAGTATTCTTGACATTGGTACCAAAAATCAGATGGATTTCAGCCGAGAAACAAATGTTGCTATAGGTACGGTACTTTCTGATCATTTGGTTAGGAAAACCTAAAGCGCCGATCCGGTCACATGGTTCAACTACGACGACAGAACACACGTTTTACGTGAACCTGCCAGTACTTTACTTTAAAATATAAAACGGGACTTAAATATCGTTGCCTTCAATAAATGAAGGCTTCACTCTCTCTCTCTCTACCTTTTATCTATTCTCAATTGACATATCACGGTAGGAAATTTCATTACAAAAAGCAGAGATGGCTTTCTTATTGTCCTTTGGCAATGGGTTAAATATTTATTTCAGTTCTCGCTCAACAATAGGTTAAAATAAATATTAATCATTTGGGAGATATAACCATCCAATCTTTAAATTAATTAAATAATTAACGAAAACGTTTCCTATTCGATCCATCGCGCTTCGAAACCATGCTTGCCACAACTTAATTACACACAAAAAATTTGATCAAAATCGGTCCAGCCGTTTAAAAGCCTTATGGTGACAAACGTCCGCACAGATTTTATATATATATATATATATATATATATGATCCGCTCAGAAGCCAATGTGGTTAAGTCCAAAACACAAAAATTGAGAAAATTAATGTTTTTTGATACATTAGTTTTTAAAATTCTTGGTTTATTAATTTAATTAGAAAAGTGTATAAAATCTTTTTTCGAGGTGTAAACTCTGCAAAAAATCAAGATATGTACAGGATGTGTAAACAAAAACGTAAGTATTTATTGAAACAATGACAGCATCTTAAAAATTTTAGGACTTATACCTTTTGGCAGCAGAAAAAGATAAGAAATTTATGTAAAAATAATAAAATAGCATTTATTGTCATAAGTTTTATGTTTATTCATCACAACAAACACCATCTTCTTCCGAGTTATTTAAATGTAAATCTTGATCTCCATGTGTTGTCCTTAATGTCCCGTAAAAGTCGTGTTTAATTGGAGGTATATACTTTAATAAACATATGATGTCTTTTTTGTTTCTCTTGAAATTGTTCTACCATTAGGATATAATATAGGTTGAATTATATTTTTTAAATTTACTGGCCTATCCACTTTTTCTTTTATTTTTATATCAATTACATGAAAGGTATCATCCTCATCAAAATTATGTTTGAACTTAAGGCTGCTTGGGTTTGACCTTTCCAATTTTATCCATCTCATATTAAGCCAATTGACTGTTAGTGCACTTGTTGATTTTTCTCTGTTGGTAATAGCTTCTTCCAATGGTTTTGTGGAAAGAAATTCTTGTTGATTCATTTTGACAACTCTGAAAGGGTTTTTTTTTTTTTTTTTTTTTTTGTATCTTTTACTACTTTGTATTATATGATACCAGTAACTAGGTTATAAATATACGGATTTTTTTTTTTTTGCATAAGCTTCTACAACTGCAAAATCAGTATCATTGGGCAAATAACTGTGCCCACTTAATGAAAATTTAAGCTCAATTGATTCAGCTTTTATATCTTCACTCTGAACCAATTTCAATAAACTTAACAGTTTTTATATTTCAATTCTGTCCTGAACATGAATCTGAATACATTATAATTTTGTGAAAATCCTTTGCGTACAATTTAATGTGTTTAGTTAAACATGATGACACTTCTTGTGAACCCGCAATGCTTAGGTTATAGGCCAAACATACATGTAGCCCTCGTTAGCCTTTAAATCATGGCAACCAAGATTGTATACATATACGTTTCTCTTGTAATAAGCCACTGATGTGGATAGTTTCAGAAATGGTAATGCTTTTTCTAAATCGAAACTAAACACGTATATTTTGTCTCAAGCTCTTAGTCGATCATTAGCCATACTATTACGGGCAAATTCTGCATTTCGCAAGTGTTCGTCATGTTCAACTTCAGCTGCATTTTTGTCTTCATGTATTGTAGATTGTTTTTTTATTACCAAATAATCAGGTTTTGCACAAGTATCTTTTGAAGGTTGCTTAAAATGTAAGTTAAATTTTATCGAAAATATATGGTAATAAAACTTTTCCTTTACTTGTACAATTTGCTCTTCATTACATTGTTTGATATACAGGTTATACATTTTTGCAATAGAAAGATCTGAATTTAAGTATCTGCGTCTGGGATTATGACTTCTTGTACTATGAATTTCTTGTTTTTCAGTGTTGCCAACAAATATCGAAAGAAGAAGAATAATTTAATTTTTATTTCAAAGTTTATGTAAAAAAATATTGATAAAAGGTGGACTTATTCGCAATGGCTTCTGAAATTATTATACAACTAGCTGCGTGCCCGGCGTTGCACGGGCTACCTAAAAAATGAAAGTTATATCAAGTGACGCGAGTTCAACACTCAGGCTTGAACCAAAAAAAAAAAAAGTCACTGAAATTTTGCGGCAGATTGCGGAAAACCCCAAAAAGTAAACATTTTAAATCCCCTGATTACAGGAAAAGCCTCAAAATAAAAACAAGAATTTTACCTGTTCATATTCGAGAAAAAAAATGGCAACAGATCTTTCATCTCAATGATTTTCTTCACCCGCTATACATTTTAATAAAAGCATTGTTATGGAAAGTTGAGATGAAGCACTGAATAATAATTTGAATGGAGGAAAGCCTTCGAAAAATAGGGATTTGATTTTGAAATCTAAGAGTCATAATTAAGAGTTTTTAATTGATATCTCCGCTAATTATTATCGGAGGATTATGTTAAATAGCCAAACATGAAGACGGGAAGATGACGAATCCATCGATACCTGGTTCGATGGTCAGTTCACTGTCGTTCGGGAGAAGAAGCTTGGACATAGATAGATAGATACTCAGATTTTATATGTATAAGATATATTCAGAAGCTATTAAAAAAAGGGCTGTCTAACCTAGAAAAAAGTAACCAACAAGAAAATCCTTCAATAACTAAGAAGATTATTATTTATTTCATCAAAATTTCCAAAAATCAGAAAATATCAAAAAATGGACTTAACCGCATTGGCTTCTGAGCGGCTCATATATATATATATATATATATATATATATATATATATATATATATATATATATATATATATATATATATATATATATATATATATATATATATATATATATATATATATATATATTACTACTATTATATATATGCGGAAATTTGTCTGTATGGATGTATGGATGTTTGTTACTCTTTCACGCAAAAACTACTGAATGGATTTTGATGAAACTTTTCAATAATATAGTTTATACGTCCGAATAACACATAGGGTAGTTTTCACCCCGTTATGGTGGGGGGGGGGGTCAAAAACCCCCTACGGGGGCAATAAAACCCAATTTTCGTATAAATTCTGTAATATGAGGATGAAAAAATACTTGCAAATATTAAAATTATATGTCCATCGAAAGCTTTGATTTTTCTGCTGAAGATGGCACCTGTTCCATATTTCTAAGTTGAATAAAAAACGAGTTATGAGCTTTTTATTTCCATGTTCGAAAGCTTTCCTCAACACAATATAGTATTTAGGGTATCATCTCAACTCCATGCTGATAGCGACAATTGTTGTATTGTTGACTATTTTTGCTTTTCGTCTGACTGTTCAAGGTTTTTCTCAAGTTAAATTTTAAAGTAAGATTTTTTGCACAAGATATGCAAGTAATACATGGATTTGACTGATTATTTTCCTATTTTACACAATTTTGAGGCAATTAATGTTTTTTTTTTTCAATTTATATGAAATGAGAAGTTTTTTGTACTATTGTCCGCATTTAAAATGGGAACTTAAAAAAAAAAAAAAAAAAAAAAAAAAAAACTGTTTTGCTTACTCTGATTTTAATTGTATTTTTACTCTGAACTTTTTTGGTATTTTAATCAGGACTGTTTATGTTGTTAAGAAACAGCTGATTTCCTTCATGTGGGGGATTTTAAAAGTTTGATGTTCTCACTCTAAAGGGACATTATTAGAATCTGGATTTGTAGTGACTGATTACTTTGGGGACTATTTCTCCGGTAAGAAGTTATACAATAATTTAGATAGGAGGGGTAGCGCTGTACACCATTTGACGGGGATGGGGATTATAAGGGAAATGGTTAACGTGATTTAAGAATTGTTGACCTCACTCGAATTGGAATTTTTGAGAATTACCCAAACTAACTTCTTTACAACTCCTGAACGTTTTCCTGATTTATGTTGTGTGATTTTTTGGGTATCTTCTCAGTTCCGCCGACATTTCATTCCCCCCCCCCAATTTTCAGTTTTCATCATATCTTTTGATATATTAAAGGGGGGGATGCATTTTAAATGTCAGCGAAACTGGGAGAAACCATTTTTTGGTAACTGACCTCTTCCAGTGGTGACCATTAACTTGAATTGATTGAAAAAAACTACATCAACCATCAACGTGAGCGAAACCGCGGGTAAAAGCTAGTATATATATAATCTCAGAAACGACTCTAACGAGTTGGATGAAATTTTGGATTCAATTGTAGTTTTGCATTCTATAAGTTCATCTACATCAGCGTTTTTTTTTTTTTTTTTTTTGTAAAAACGCGATTTTTTACAAAAAGCAGTTTTTTAATATAAAGTCTAATTAAGTTAACCCTTGAAAAAAACTGTGAATTAATACATCAGGCAAGCAGTTAGCAACCATAACAATGAAAATTTGTCTCTTCTCGCTTTAAAATTTTAAACTTTCTTAGGATTGCCTGGCTTGGCTGATATTAGCCACTTTGGCTAATTTCAATCACACTTGGCTAAAAACAAATTCAAAAGCACTTATGTAAGTCGACGTAATAGTTTTTTTAAAAACAAAACTAGGGTAACTACCCCAGGAATTGGCACTTTAAGATCTTGTCCTTAAACTTACCTCTGTTTTCATTACTTAGAAAAAAAATATTCACTTGCAAATATTTTTGTATTAAAGAATGCACATCTGTGCATCTATTTAATTCACTAAAATCAAACATATTTGAATTGATATATATATAAATTCGTGAATTATTTTCCAAGTATGTTTTCTTGTTCAATTTTTCCTCCAACGCTTTAGGGGAGGGTAGCAAGTTATTGGGACCTTACCTTCCCTCTTGCTAAACAGAAAGGGCCTTGTGAACTTAGGGACCAATCCTCCCCATGAGAAAGTGTTGGTCCCTGGTTCACCTTTTTTATTTGTATGTTCTTGTGTTTAGCATCTTCAATTTTATTTAGATTGTTTATTCATGAATACATTTTAGCATTAATTCTTATATATATATATATATATATATATATATATATATATATATATATATATTACCAAAATCCCCAGCAATTGGCACTTGATACCCCAGTGTATGACAACTTGTGATCCAGTAATTGGCACATGTTAATAGAACTGGAAAATAACTTTATTTTTCACTTTTAGATTACATACAAATTTTATCATCATAAAAACGTAATTAATGTTGATTTTAAGTCGGTAATTTTGTATAAATTAATGATAAATCACACATCTCTTGAAATTGAAAAAGTATTTAAAGAAATAAAAATTAATTTGTAGTGTTACATGGGAAAAATATCGATATTATTGCTGTTTCATCAGTCGGTATGTATTTTTGATTTTGTGAATTATGTAACTGTTTCCACAGAAAAAGGAACATTACCCGATGATTCTGAGAGACCATTAAAAAAGAAACTATTCTCTACATTCGTAATGTCAGACTATGATGGCCAAACGACTTGGTTTTTTATTGTTTCTTTTAAAACTTTTCCAGTAGATTCTGTGGGTTTTGTGTAGCGGACAAAAAAAATAATAACTTAAACTTTTATTTTTAGAATACTAGAAATAATAATTTTAAGAAAAAATAGAATTCCAGGAACGGATATTGTGAGTTGAAAAGGCGCTGCATATTCTGGTGATTTATTAATGTAAATAAATGTATATAGTTATTTTTTTTAACTCTGCGGCTTAATATTTTTACCTAAACAACCTCCTGATAATCTTTTGATGAGCAAAATGATACCATTCGACAAACATCAACAGATCAACAGGATTCAAATCAATAGGATTCAAATCAACAGTACAACCTATATAATAGGTAACTGAAAAAGTATCAGAAATCAAACTAGTGAATCATTGCACAACAAATTAGTGACTTTTGGCACATGTGCCAATTACTGGAGACTAGCAAAACTGAAGCACCACTAAAGGGCATCCATGATTACTTCAAAAATCCAAAAAGGAACAAAAATGTACTTCTACCCCCACTTACACTGACATCTTTTAACTAAACAAAACTGTTGACAGCAAAAATTAAAATTATATTTTAAGTCAGATTTTAATGGATTGATGTGCATGCTTCCCTTAAGCAAGAGAAGAAGCTTTTGCAACAAAAATGGCTTATTTGACACAAGCCACGATTGTTTCTCTTTCCTGTCTAAATTTTGTTTTGAAAAAGCATATGTCTTGAGACTGTTTATACTTTGTTAAGACTGTTTATATTTTGTTGTTGTAATTTGTTGGAGTGATTTGTAGATCATCAGTTTTTATGGATAGAATGCTGTATGTAGCATTTTCTGGCGTAAAGTGACCAACTACACTTAAAGTACTTATTCCAAATGAAAATCTCGATTGGGATAAAATCGTGAATCGCAACCCTTTTAATAAATGACAGGAAAATAGTATAGTGGAAAAACAAAAATGTAACAGATAGTTTAAAGCTAAATGTTGATTTAATTGCATTCAGAATCCTCGTTGTTTGGAACTTTAGTGTTATAAGAAGGTGGCAGTGCATTTTCAATCCAATTTTTCATATTTTTTGTCGCCATGTTTGGTCTCAGAAACTACTTTTTTGGCAATACCGTGCGTTAAATATTTATACGCAATTAGCTCAGAGATTCCCTAGGTGGATGTCTGTGGGGGAGAGGAGGCCTATATTCAATAGTAGGCTTCTTATAGCTAAAAATCACATGTCCCCTTAGTCACTAAAAAAATCAGGCTTTCAGCTTTACCCACAACGAAGTTACAGGGGGTCAAAATTGCCGTGAGTTGCTTCGAGAAAAGGATAGTAGAGCTGTGCTTGTGTTAGTTTTGAATTGACTTGCTTTTCTCGACTTGGCGACTCGGTTCGATACCTTTTCTGGGAGCACTGCCGTGCCCCCAGAAAAAGTATCGAACCTTATAAAAACACTAGTTGATAAAAAAAAATAATTCTTTAATAGAGCAGCGAGGCTCGGCTCGTCCAGGTACTGTCTAATACTAATATCAAAAATTCCGCCAAACAAATTAGACCACAAAATGGTACGTTTGCATTCTGAGTACATGATTTGGTGCTTTTTTTTTTTATCTTAGCGAGATTTTTTCATTCTATTCATTGCCGCATTGGGGATATTTCTACAATTGGGAATCTGGCGCGGTCACCAAATATTTGGTAAACATTATTTTATTTTGATAACCTTCTCTGTTCTTTATGGCAATTCTTATGCTCCAAGATATTTCCCTATTATTTTTACTTCCTTTTACATAGTAAAAGAAGTATTGTAATTGTGAAAAATATTTCACTCAAATATCGGCATAAATTTCCATTTTGGTCACCGTGAATGAACTGTGAGTGGTTTTCTCGGCCCTACCGCAGGTGTTTTATGTACTTTAGAACATGTGGACACCCAAAATATCTATTTTAACGGCCCTCGAATTAATTACCACTAAGGGTCTTACATATCCGAGTCGACGCATCAGCTTAAGATCAGCGATTTTGGATCGGAACGCGTGTTTGAGTGGTTGTCTTTTCTGGCAAGTTATCGTGTTTGATGATTTTTCACTGAGAGTATTTATTTGCGGCACGTGAATAGTTTATTCAATAAAATATTACTTTTGGCCAATTTGGTAGATTCCAAAACTTTGCTCTGGTAACCCTAGCTCTCAACCATAAAAAAATCGGATCTAAAATGGCTTAACTTAAGCTGATCCGTCGACCTATATACATAGCTGCTCTAATTACCACGAGTGTATGTACGTTACGGTATTTCACATAACTAAGAAACGGTATACCGTAGAAGGTTGAAATTTCGTATGTAGACTTTGAGCGGGGTCTAGTTGAGTGCCTCCTCTTAGGGTTGTATTCGAATGTTCCAATAGGGGTTTTTTTACACGTTTTTGGGACAAATCAGAGTTAATTTCAATGCAAACTAAAGTGATGATATAATTTGGCTACCACTTGGCATCATATGTCGCCAATTTGATGATATAGCACCAAGTTGACGACGAATTTGGCGACAAGAATTACTTTTTGAATTTGGTTCTAATCTGGCACTATTGGCGATATATAGCTTGAATCCTATTGAATCATGTCAAATTAAAACTGTTGATATTTTGAAAACGAATCTCAGTAAAACACTTTTTAGCATCGGTTCACAACAATTAGGGCTGTAAGTAGTTTTTTTGCTCAATCTAAAACACAACTATATTGTATTTTTGTTTTTTATGCACGTCCTACACTCTTTCTGCAATTTTAGATCACAGACGCTAATAAAAACATCACCTTTCTTTACATTTTAAAGTGCAATTCTCGGTTCCTTTCCGTTGCAGGTGCGTCACTTAGCAACAAGTGTTCTCTCTGCGAAAATTTCTCTGCGAAACCAAAAAACGAATAATCACGATTACGTCGTCGCCATGCTTGCCCCTCTTTTTCTGATTGAATATTTTACTGACACTCGAAGGTAGTAAAAACGTTTGCTACTAATCAAACCAAATCAAACGTTCTAAAATTTTCAATGTTGGTTTATTTACGTTTGCTGTTGCCATTAGAAAATAAGACAACTGAAGACAACTCCCTCACTTCTCCCCCGAATGGTAACAAGACCTTCTCGGTTTTGGTGGGAGATGTGGAGTGACTTTCCAACGCCATCCAACTAAGAAACCCGGAACAACAGCTGACTTGATAGAAATTTTGACAAAACACAGTAACACCATTAATATCAACAATTTGTGTACATAATTAAGGTTGATTGCAATTTGAAGAAAAACATATGAATGATTTTTTTTTAAGTACAATTTAGAAGAGAAAATTATGTTACTTTCAAAAACATATGTGATCAATAGAATTAATTATAAAATGATTAAAAGTTATTTAACATTTTAGAAACAACATATTTTTCAAAAACAACCTTGATTAAAGATAAGAATGATTAAAAATATACTGGTGCAGTAACAAAGTCATGAGATCAGTAGAATGTCACAATTGGTAATATGGTCATAAAATTGTTGGCATTAGAAAATAAGAAAATGACAGAATTTTTTAAAAAATACTAAGCACTTTTCATAACGCACTCAAAAGGACAAAATAAACTTTCTGGATCAGAAAGGACTATTTAAGCATTCCTGTAGTTTTCGAAAGTTCCAAGAAAATGACACCACAAACGAAGAAAAGTGCGGCTGAAATCATGAAGAGAATTTCTCTTATCATTATCTAGCTTTCAATCACAAATTTGAGTGTTCAAACATACATTTTTCTTAAGGGGAAAGTTTGGTTTGAAATGACTAGAACTGCACTTTTCTTCGTTTGTGGTGTCATTTTCTTGGAATTTTCAAACACTACAGGAATGCTTAAATTGTCCTTTCTGACCCAGAAAGGTTATTTTGTCCTTTTGAGTGCGGTATGAAAAGTGCTTAGTATTTTTTAAAAAAAATCTGTTATTTTATTCTTTTTAGTGTAAATGTATTTCAGAAATAGAATAATTTTACCGTCACGAAACATCACCTTATTTTTTCATATAAATGATCGGTACTTAAAGGAAAAAAAACTACATAGGGGAGACCGGGGCAAGATGACTACGCTAACAATTTTTGTTGTTTATTAATTTATTTTTAAGGATAATATAATTTCCTTTACATGAGCTGTTAGAGTGGTCCTTTGTAGTATTAAATATAATACCATTTAATTTTTTAAATGAAATAAATGAAGGATATTTTTATATTTTCATAACCTTAACAAATTGTCATCTTGCCCCAGTACTGGGGCAAGATGACTTTGGCCTCGGGGCAAGATGACAACACTGAAAAAAGTTGAACACAATTTATTTTTTGAATATATTACATAGTTTAACAAATGTTTACTGTGTTTTTACATCTTACAAAGCATCAAATTAAGCGTAATGAATTGCAAAGTAATGTTGAAGTGTTTAATTGTGCAGCTAACAATAGTCACAAATAAAAATGCCATTTTCATAATTGGAACGTTCTTCGCGCCACCATTCTTCTGTTGGAGAGTCACAGTATTCTTCTTTACAAGCAGGACTTGTAACGAAGAAGTATTGTCATCTTGCCCCGTTTTTCGGCCCGTCATCTTGCCCCGGACTGCCTGTTTGAAAGGATTCGTCTTCATTGCCATAAAGAAAGGCGATTAATTAAAGTTTATTCATGGTAATAGGCAGTATATAAACTAAGTTACTCATAAATACTTAAGAGAAACAATTTATCATTCCTGTATCTTTAGCAGAGCTTATCTACACATGCATGAAAGTTATAACGTAGCAGCGGTAAACAATCAGTGCTTTAGAACTAACACAAATATGACAATTTCAGCGTCTTTAAACTATTGCTGATTGAACAGCCGTTAGGAGAGCCAGAAGTGTCCAGTTGACGCTGTTTCCTAGTGGAAAACGGAAAATTTAAGACATTCGTCATCTTGCCCGGCTCGTCATCTTGCCCCGGTCTCCCCTACGAGTCTAAAACTTTAAGCAGTTGCGCTAAAATTTAATCCTTGTTCCTCTCTAGTATTTATGCTTCCTAATTTCATCCTTGCTTCCGAGAAGCCTATGATTGCTTTTAACATTACTGTTGCAAGGCAACAAAATTTGTAACAACAGATTTTATATTTAAACGTTTAATGTTAAAATTGCATGAAATTTGCTATTTTCCACCTTAACCGAAATATTAGTTTTATTTCAGAATTTTAATTTTTCAGCGTTAAGTTGTACCTTAAGATTAAGCAAATTATTTAGTGAAATCCAGAAGTCTCTAAGTGATCTAGTTGCTGAAATATAAGCAAAACCAGGCCTCAGATTACTCCGTGACAAACAGGCCAAGTATAATTAAAGTGCTTAAAAACTCTAATCCTTCCCCACGTACTTTAAAGAACAACAGATTTAAGTTTTGAGCAGACTGTTTTAGTTATAATAAAACGACGCGATAAATGATAAAAGATTTCATAAAAGCTTCTTTTTCTCTATAAAAAGCTCTTGATTCGTGTTATAGTATAATTATGGAAGTCTAAATAATAAAGTTTCAAGCATTAATTATTCAATAATAATTAAATGGTTTTCTCAAACTAACAGACTGTTGAAAAGTGATTAGGAGATCGTTTATAGTTTAATAGTATACCACGAACGAATAGGCAGTATTTCCATACATTGTTCCTTTAATTGTTCATTAGTCGTGTTAAAAAGGAACAAAGACCATTTGCTTCCTTCCGTTTTTATTTTTTTGCACGTAAGATAACATTCTATATTATTCGAGTTAAAAGTCAGCGAACTTTGGGTTCGATCGCTTTTCGTCACGCGATTTTCCAAGTCGACTATTAAGCAATGAAAGCTCTTCAAGTTTTCGTAGTTATTTTAATGCTGGAGATTCTTATTTTCAGAGTAATTCCCTTTAATTAGTATGCATCAAAACTTTTTATGATCGAATTTGTGATATTCCTTCCTCTGTATATGAAGAGTAATCATGGCTTTGTAAGGTAAGTGGACGGCCTTTTAGGATGACACTAAAAGAAGGAAAAAGGAGTAAATAAAATATTACATTTCTAGGAAATAAGCGAATGAAAACATTACAGGAGAAACTTTATTCCGAGTAATATTACCTAAAAAGGTACGCTCATTCTTCTGCAACAACATGTTAAATCCTTCGAACTGAACAGTGAACATCCGCTGGTTAGGCGAGCAGAGTTTAGGTCTAAGTTATAGAAAGTTCGGTTGTCCTGAGTACTTCAAGCACAATGTCAGAACTTAAACGAAAACATCTCTTCTCTTGTATTTTATCTGTTTTTAATAAGCCCAAACACATTTTCAAAGTATATATCTTTACTAATAATAAAGCCGTAAGTCTATGTCTCTGGATGTCTCGATCTCTACTACGCGCATAGCGCCTACCCGTTCGGCCGATTTTCATGAAATTTGGCACAGAATAAGTTCGTAGCATAGAAGTTAACAGAGCACCTCGAAGCATTTTTCGAAAATTCGATTTCATTCTTTTTCTATTTCAATTGTAAGCCTATTTTACCGAGCGAATTACCATAGCATGGACGAGTGAATTATCATAACATGGCCGAGTAAAGTATCATATCATGGACGAGTAAAGTATCATAACATGGACGAGCAAATTACCGTAAAATAGACGAGCAAATAAACACAGCATATTGACGAGAAATTTATCATTCATAATTTGTAAGTCGGCAGGCGAACCAAATGCCCTTTTAATGTTCTACTACGGGCAAAACCGTACGGATACCGTTAGTATATATATAAACAGGGTGAGTCGTAAAGACACACGATAAAATTGAATCGTTGGTTTCACAGAAATCACTTTTCAGTAGTATATACACTAAAACACCTCCTAATGGACACCGCTCAAATGCGGACGCCCCTCTTATGCGGACAATTTTTAATTCCCCGATTCCAAGGCAAATAACATTATTAAACTCCTGTCCTGCGGACACCCCTCTATTGCGGACAAAAAAATCTGTCCCGTTAGTGTCCGCATTAGAGGGATTTTACTGTATTGTGTTTATCATTCTTTTTACTTCCTTTTACAACTAGTATGTTGTGGCCATCACGAAACTTTCTTCTATATTTTTCCTTTTTCTGATTCCTCCCCATGCTTGACGAGGAAGCAATATTCCTAACAAAAACAAAATTACACATGCAAAAACTTGACGACCCTCCCAATGTCTGAATTATTGCAAAAGCAAAGCAAAGAGCGAAAATTGAAAGTTATTTTAAAAGCCTTGCTTGAATTAATTACAAATATTTTATTTGTTAACAAACATAAGATGGCAACAGTTAAAAATTTTAAATCATTGAGATAATATTTCCTATCATTTCCATACAATTAAAATCACGAGAAATACGCAGACGACAATCTATTACGATTTATCTTTCTTATTGTTGCATTAATAAAAATATTTTTATTCGCAAAAAAAAAAAAAAATCAACACCTCTTGAAGCGATCGGCGTCAAAATTAAACCAGAGCCTGTTTACATATGGATTCACATATATTCCAAATTTCAACCAGAACGTAGCATTACTTCTTGAGATAGGGCACTCAAAATGGAAAAAAAGAACGAGTGTTTGCGCTACCCCCTTTTTAGCTGTTGACACAAAAATAAAATCAGTTCTTATACCCACTAAGGGCTACTTGCCGATAAATTTTTCTTTCATTCCGTTCATTATTTCTTGAGATATAGCAGTCACAATTGACGACAAAAAACGTTCTATAGCTCAACCCCCGTTTGAGTTATTGACACCAAAATTGAATCAGCACCTGTTCCTGTTAATACCAACATATGGACCAAATTTTGTTTGATTCCGCCCGTTACTTCCTGAGGAATAGCAAGCACGCGTAACTCGAAAAACGTCCCATTGCTCCACCCCCCTTGGAGGAATTCGCGCCAAAAACTAATGGGCACAAGTTCACATAGGGGCACATATGTGTACAAAATTTCGTTCGATTTCATGCGGTAGTTTTTGTTGTAGAGCGGCCACAAAAAACTGGTCACACACAGACGTGACACACATACATACACACACACATACATACATACACACACACATACAC
The DNA here is from genome assembly GCF_026930045.1 of Uloborus diversus. Taxonomy (NCBI): domain Eukaryota; kingdom Metazoa; phylum Arthropoda; class Arachnida; order Araneae; family Uloboridae; genus Uloborus; species Uloborus diversus. The sequence continues at coordinate 176,395,841 of NC_072734.1, forward strand.
ACAGACAGACAGACATTTTCCAAAAATGGTCGAAATGGACTCAGCGCACATCAAAACGTACGAATCCGTCAAAATTCGAAATTCGAAAATTTGCACGAATCCAATACTTTCTTCTATATATTAGATATAGAAGAAAGTAAAAAAGGAAGTATTGTATTCGCGAAAAAATTTTCGCTCAAAAATCGCCCTTAGTTTCCATTTAGCTCACCCCCGAATGAATGTTGAGCTGTTTTTTGACCCAATCAGTAGCGGATCTAGAACTCAAGCAGGGGGGGGGGGGGCTAACCTTGGTCCAAGTGGGGGGTCACTGTTTTCAAGGGTCTTTTTCTTCGTTTTTGCGGTCACTCTCAATCTTGGGGGGGGGGCATCGCTCTGAGAGGGACAGTAAACAATATGAAATGTTATCTACCAGGGATCCCTTATCCCCCTCCTGAAGAATTTCAGGCTTTAAATACATATTAGGTTTTTTACTTATGAAAAACATTTATATAGCACAGCAAAATACGTAGCAAAATACATTTAATTTACTGATTTGCTGCATGAGTAATAAATACATTAGTAAGATTATAATTAAAATTTACAGGCGGTGCAGTGAAAATCAAACATCCCGCTGCGTGAGAATTAAATCTTTTCCAAGACAAGATTTCTCCGTCGAAAAAATGCACCGTTCACGCCAAAAACACGTAACCTGTGACGTATCTCGTAGCTGACGAAAGCTGGTGTACGTAAGGCTCCTATATATAAGAGTCGACGCATCAGCTTAAGATGAGCCTTTTTGGATCGGAGCGCGTGTTTGAGTGGTTAAAATTAACGTGGGACCATCTGGAACGACACTTCCAAACAAAAAAAAAGAAAAGATTTTTCAAATCGGTCCAGTAGTCTTGGAGTAATACGAAAACAGACATAAAAAGCCGCAAGACGAAATCATAACCCCCTTTTTTGAAATCGGTTGAAAACAAATCCGACGAGTTCCGAACCTCCTCCTTTTTTTGAACCTGCTAATTAGTATAACCCTAATTTCAAATTAAACTGGCGGTATTGTAAAATAGTGAATCTAGAATACTGGTCAAATTTGAGAAATGAGACAACAGTTACTACATATTATTAAAGAATATAAATTAAATCATCGGGGGAGGGGTGTTCTGTATTCAATTCCCCTTGGATTGAACACTAAATATGTTTAAAAACTGAAATATTAAAAAATAAAAACATTTTAGTGACTAAATAAAGTTATTTTAGTTTAAATTAATATTGGTAATTGATTCTGCTATTAAATTAGCAAAATATATTTACTTTACTGCTTTGCTCTGCAGTAATACCTATGATTAAAAATCAACAGGCGGCGTCGCGAAAGTTAATCATCCATGTGCCGCGAGAATTAAATATCGTTCAAGACGAAAGCAAAACCTTAGCTGTGAAAAATACACCGGTCGCGGCAAAACCACGTAACCTGGATTACGTAGCCACAACGTGTGAAATTTCAAGTTTCTTGGGTCTCTTCCTCTTATCAGATCCAGACCAAATTACCATGGGACCATCTGGGAAGTATACCCTTCCAAACAAAAAAAGAATTTTTCAAATCGCTCCAGTAGTCTTGGAATAATACGAAAACATACATAAAAAGCCGCAAGACGAAATCATAACCTCCTTTTTTTGAAGTCGGTTAATAAATAAAATCCTTCAGTCAGTGAAGCAAATGTTATATAAACACTCAGATGTTGTAGGGGTTCTATTGTGAAGATTGAGATTTCATTGCACTTGCACGTGCAAGGTAATTCTATTTAAAGTACTGTATTAATGTAAGAAATGTATAGAAAAAAGGATTTTGTTAGAAAAAAATCAGAAAAGTAACGACCGTAGAAAATAATGATAAATAAGTTGTTATACCATGTTTTTTGAATAAGTTTTGAAATATTTAATAATTTCCTTTTAAAGTCATTTATGGTGCATTTTATCAGTTGAAAAACAGTAGTACTGTCTGACCATCGATTACATGGAAAGGCTAATATCCGGTTTAAAGGCGGAAATGGACGTATCTATTAGTTTATAGGGGTGTTAGTTGGTTTGTTACAGATGTGCATTTTTGCCTCTCTATTATTTGTCCTTAGTTTGTAAAATTGAAAATTTGCTATCAGCAACATTTATTTAATCAAAAGTATATTCGATCTACATTCTCACGGTAAAAATTAATTGATTTATTTATTCGCAACAATGTTTTGATCTTACCATTTTGTTTTTACGTTCCTGAATGAAATGAAAATATTTTATTTTCTTTTTGTTGTTTCCTTCTTTTTGTTGTTTCCATGGTAGCTATTTTTGTTTTCCCTTATTTTATTTTTGACAATTCAATAAATTAATTAGGCACTATTGACATTACAAACCGCGTGCTCAAAATCCCATCGTTATTTTCCCTTCTCCCCTGTTAGATTCATTCAGATGGAATAGTCTTTACTTGGCAGATTGCCAAATTACATACAATCCGCGATCAAAAATTACTATAACTCAACTTTTTCTTTGAGAAAGATAGAGGAAGAGAAACCGCTAAAGCAATCAAGCATCAAAAATAATCGTCTGATAAGCAGATCCAATATTTCTCCGAACCTTTACTTCTGCTCTTAGAATCAGAAAATAAACAGCTAACTTCTATATGTATAACTCTCAAATCTCAAAATGGAAAAAAAATCGAACTTTTTTCAATGAATATTTATACACTAGAAAATCACCCGTCAAGGTATGATGGGTGAAAACTGCTTTACATTTGAACGAAGCAATTCCTGTTGGATGATATTGGGATAGTTGAAATTCTAACCCAACGCCTGTGGATTAGCCCTAAAATCCAGTAGATAGTGTTCATTGTTGACCATTTTTAGGTTTCTTCATTCTCCTAAAACTAGCAAGTCGCCCGTCATGGTATGACGAGTGAAAATTTGCTTCTACATTTAAACGCAGCCATTGCCTGCTGATGATATTTTGGTAGTTTTAAGTTTTAACCCTTACTCCAGTGGATTAACCCTTAACTCCAGTAGATAGCGGTCATTGTTGACCATTTTTACGTTTCTTCATTCTCCTGAAATGAGTCGTACCAGTAAAACAGTTCAATCACCGGATGGAGTTCAGCCTTCTCACAAAGCCTTTCCAAACCATATTATCAAATTATCATGTCGTGGCGCGAGTTTCATTGTTGAAACACGCGGGTTACTTTATCATCAGTTATTATTTGTATGAGAATTACAGTCTCCTAAAATTAGTCTTACCAGTAAAGTAATTAAGTTACCGGATCCAGTTCCGCCCTGTCAAAATAAAGCAATACCCTGCATGTCAACCATTACCCAAACATATTATCAAATTATCATGCCGTGGCGCGAGTTTCATTTTTAATGATGTCAGCGTTACTCGATCATTCGCCTTTATATATATGATCATTAATGGCACAAAAACTATTGGAAGTAACTGCCTTATTTTGTGATGTTATTAATTAAAAAGAACAACGAGTTATCCTAGATACAGTTTTGATGCTACATATAACATATTTATCGTAGATGTTTAATGAATATTTTAAGGTATATTTTAGCTGCAAATGAACATTCATTTACTTGAAATGAGTATCTTTAGTTAATAAAAAGCAAACAGTGGTATCCTGGCAACCAGACACTAAAGTGATAAAAAAATGCATTAGCTTTTTATTTGCCACATACACACACGCGCGCACTCAAATCGTGTTAAAATCACAGATAAAGTGCGCAATTGTGTGTCACAAGTATTCCTTTTATTTTGCTTAAAGGAAGTGCATGCGACCAACTGATAATAAAACATTTTCAAAGATAACCTTAGGGCATCTTAAAGAAACTAAAAAAAAAAAAACATGAAGGTGGTTAATAATTAAAATATTAATTCCATGTAAAGTTTTTACTATTGCTCTTAAGGACGAAAATCTTAGTTTTACGAGGACATTTCCCGAACTAAAGCTATTTCGTCGACCCTAATTCAAAAGAGATTTCCATAAGGAAGTAAAAGCTGAAAACGTAAGAAAGAGTAGTGAGTGATAGAGGTGCGACATCGATAGCAAAACATCGATGTTTCAAAACATCGATGTTTGAAATTAAAACATCGATGGTATTGATACATCGACTAAAAAACATCGATGTTTTTATTAATATATAACATACATTTTTGAATGTACTACACTACAGACTTACACATATATGATAATCTCTAACAAATGTTTCTTAGTAGATCAGTGAATTCTTTTTTAGAATTCCGTCAATTCATTTAATTATAGCTACCATTTCTGAAATTTCTAAGTAAAGCCAATATTAAACTACTAAAACGTCGCCAGTCAAGGTATGACGGGTGAAAATTGCTTCTACTCTTCTACTTTCGAACGAAGCAATTGCCTGTTTGTTGATATTTTGATAGTTAAAATTTTAACCCTTAATCCAGTGGATGAACCCTAAACTCCAGTAAATAGCTTTCATTGCCGATCACTTTTTCGTTTCTTCACTCTTCTAAAATGACGGTTTTACCAGTAAAACAGTTAAGTGGCCGGATCAGTTTAGCTTTGTCACAGTAAAGCCTTTCCCTGTATGTCAAATATTATCAAAAACTATTTTCAAATTATCCTGCTATGGCGCGAGTTTCATTGCTGATGACGTCAGTGTTACTCGATCATTCGCTATTATACATTTGAGGATATGAGATACTTATATATTCTCTAACCAATTACGTACAACACCACGTTTCGCAAGTCACCAGAAAAAATTAAAAAATCAGATCGGAGGAAGCTTTTCTGTCGTCGTTTATGTAATACATTGAAATAACAGATTTATTTAAAAAATACTAAGCACTTTTCATAATGCACTCAAAAGGACAAAATAACTTTTCTGGATCAGAAAGGACAATTTAAGTGTATTCCTGTAGTATTCAATTATTCCAAGAAAAAAATTTAACAAACGAAGAAAAGTGCGGCTCAAGTCATGTAGAGAATGTTTTATCATTATCTAGCTTTCAATCATAAATTTGAATGTTGAAACATGCATATTTTTCTTAATGGGCAAGTTTGGTTTGAAATGACTTGAGCGCACTTTTCTTCGTTTGCGAAGTCTTTTTCTTGGAATAATTAAAAACTACAGGAATGTTTAAATTGTCCTTTATGATCCAGAAAAGTTATTTTGTCCTTTTGAGTGCACTATGAAAAGTGCTTATAGTACTTTTTAAAAAATTCTGTTATTCTAAAGTTTTTCGTTTTCAAACAAAGTTTTATTTTAGTATTTGACTCATTTACTCTTTTTACTGACCCCGTTATAGATTATTGACATAGATGAGGATAAAAACCCTAAGAAAGATACGGATAGTTAATAAATTTCATTCTTGCTCTAGAGAAGCCTTGATTTAAAATTTTCATTATGATTCCTATCAACATTACTGGTGCATGGCAATAAAATTTGTAACAATAGGTTTTATATTTAAACATTTAATGGGGAAATTACATGAAATTTGCTGTTTTCTAACCGAAACAAGAATTTTATTCTAGAGTTTTAATTTTTCAGCGTTAAGTTGTACCTTAACACTAAGTAAATCATTTAGTGAAATCCCGAAGTCTCTAAGTGGTCTAGTTGCTGAGATATAAGCAAAAGCAGGCCTCAGGAAATATCTATGTTTATTTTGAAAGCATTCATTACTCCGTTGAAGTGGAAATGTTTTTGGAAAATTACAGATAAATTAAAACACCGGCAGCAGTGGATTTACTTCCTTTGATTCTTTTCTATGTTATTTTCCAAGCAATGAGGATTCAGTATTGTTACAAATCCTGTAAATAGTAATTATTGTAGTAACGTAACCTGTAAATAGTTTCCCGTAATGAATATACAACCCCTTTTCATATGGCTAAAGTATACGACCCCCTATTTCCTTTTTGTTCATTGATAAAATTTGATGACGGTCTGCTATTTTCCAGAAGCGTGTGGAATATTTGAGAGATTTCTTTTCGGTGTGTATATAAACCGTTACGCTGGATAAAGAGGGGAGTTTCGATTGAGATTTCGAACTGAGAGCGTATTTGCTCTGTTTATAGCGAGGCATTTCGCTGTGTTGTTTTCGTATTTGGAAGTAAATACGTGTGTAACCGTTAAGTTTACGGTGTTGAGTGATATTTGTTTAATTGCTGATGATTAATTTAGCAGTTGTTAACGATTTCTCCTGTACATAGTGTAAATAAAGTTCCTGAGTTTTTATCAAGAACTGTGCCTTCATTTCAAGAAAGTGGAAGTCGCACCGAATCCGTTACAGGTATATATCTGAGCCAACCTTGGAAAAACAATTTGAGGAGCATCTATGGTGATTTTAAAATGATTTTGAAATTTTGTGGAGCAGCTCGGTAGTTTGCATAAAATTCAATTAAAAAAACGAGAACCACCTGTTAAGTACCGTTTTTGAGCTTTTGATAATAATTTTAAGCTCTAGCGTAAAAATAAACAGCTTTAAAACACTTTGCCATGCTTGAAAACGCTCGGCCGGGAAATGCGGAGCAAAATAATTTTTTTTTTTGGAGTTCAGGACTTTCGCAATTTGATGCGGAGCAGTTTGCAACCCTTTTCGAGCTTATTTTGCATGATAGTTAACAGGAGCACAGTTCCTGCATTTTTCAAATTTAGGTGGTGTCGATGTTTCCGAGAGTTAAAGGTTTTTGGGTCAATTTATAGATACCATCGTTTTTGTTTTGTTTTGTTTTGTTTTCATTTTGAAGATCGATGTTTTGAAACCTTGATGTTTTTCAATCGATGTCGCTTCTCTGTGGGAAATTGTATTATAATTTTCAATTAAAATACAAAAACATCAACATCGAAAAAAACATCGAACCCAAAACATCGATGTTCCTAAAACATCAAAAGTAAAACATCGATGTTTTAACAAAAACATCGATGTTTCCAAAACATCGACATCGATGTCGCACCCCTAGTGAGTGATCTTCAGTAGGCGTATAATCTTTGACGGGCGAAAAAAAAAAAAAAAAAAAGAAAAAAAAAACTGTAGATACAACTATCCAGAAATTTTCTTCATTTAATTCTACTTCTAGATTATCATTTAGTAAGCTTCCATTTATCTGATTAAGAACTTTTCAACTTTTAAGAAATTATTTGCGAAATATTTCTGAAAAGTAACGGTAACTTAGCATAAGATAAACTTTTGATTTGCATCCTAAAGTGAGCGTACAATACATTTTGAATATGTATGCGTTAAAAATCGTATAAAGTATGTATTTATAACTTAAATATGTATTTATAGCTAAGATCAATTAAATACTTACGAAGAACAAAGTTTTCAAAATAATAACTTTGAAAGAGAATATACTACTATTTTCATACTCACACATGTTTGAAAAAATAAATAAATAAAATGAAATAAAGTAAAATTTCTAATATTATTATAGAGTATGCTATGGCAACAACGTAAAAGAATCAATAACTTCAAATTTTATTCAGTGGAAATAATAATGCTTCACTTTCCATAAATGGTATGAACTTAGAACTATTGAAATTAAAACAAAATTCTACAACTGTTCGTTAATTAAAGATTTTTTAAAATGATTTAAGTCCATTAAAACTGAATTTAATTTAGAATCAGAACATCATCAATATTTTTGTACAATTAAGAAAAATGTTTGTAACCGGAGAGAGTTGCTTCTGAGGCAGCTATTAATTGTAACCGAAACGATTGCGTTAACAATAATTTTAATTCCAATTTCAGGAATTCCGATTGGTCATAAAATTACACCATCGCCACGCTGGATGATGAAGACAAAGTACTTGGCGTATCCCCACAAAAGATTGTCCAAGCCATGGTTGAATAAAGTTCATGAAGAAATGTGGATGGAAATTCCATCTGGTGACGGCCCACAATCGGAATGGTCTGCGGAAATTCCGACAGTAGCGACACTATCTTCAGAGGTGGAGTACCAGACACGATCCCCGGTACCACAAGATTTTTTCTCCGAGATCTTCCCAACCGTCATCGACACTGAAACGGAAGAGTTAGAGAGCTACGACGATGCACTAGTTAGTAGGTTTTCAATGACGTATGAAGGCCCATCCTCCTTGCTCAATACATTCATTTTCCAACCCAGCATCTATCAAGAATTCACGTCATCCCATTTACAGACACCATCTTTCGAAGGTTTTTCAAGTTTTGCTCATGATGACCTTGACCTTAGCGCATCTTGGCCAGGAAAGTCCAACCGAGAAGAATTTGAAATGAAAGTCAAAAGAACTGCCACGAACCTCAATGATTTTTCTGTGATCACTGCCACTTTTGCGTCCTATATTTATAATGAAAAATCTAAAATGTTTACTACTGAGACTTTAGAAGTATCATCAATTGCCGTGACATCCATCAAAAATTCACTTCTCAGCAAAGAATTAATGCCTGTAATGTCTAAGGACGTGAAAGGTTTAGGTAGCCAAAGTTTAAGTATTATCAATGAAAATATATATCCAAGTCAAGTTCTAATGTTAAACTCAACTGCAAATCTTAGTCAAAATCTAGACGCGACTGAAAACATATATCAGACTGACAAATTGCTTTTAAAATCATCGATAGCTATTGATTTTTCCTCGTCAAAATTGATTTCGAACGAAATTATTGGATCTGTGCTAGTAAAAAGTTTTGATTCAATTTCACAATCAAAGTTTTTAAGATATGAAAGTTTGCTCATTTCTTCAACGATACAGAGCAAAACAACTTCTGAAATCCACATGACATTAAGCAGTCTTGATTCTGGAGATATTTTGAGGAGTGATTCTTTCTATCAGCCCAGTTCTTTTGCATTTTACCACTCTTCAAATTCCACACTTCAAAATATAGCCTCTAGCAAACTGGACAGTTATTTTGTACCCAAAAAAGAAAATTCTGAAACAGTTCACTCTTCATCAAAACAAACTTTAGTTATAGCGTTAGTTTCATCAACAATCGATCCGCCCATGACAGAAAATGAAGTCGAAGCAGTTCTTCTAACCCCGCCAACTGAAACGCATTTTATTTCTTCTCTTCCAGTGTCGTCAATTTCAGCTCAACCAGGTTTTAATTTGGATACAAATCAAAAATCTTACGAAATTCCTGTCAGTTCTCTTTGGGATATAAATAGTGCTCTTATAAATCGCACTACAGATGAATTAAATTCATTGATTCATAGCTCACCAAACACAGATTTTGATTTGTCCACCGATGAATACATAAATGAAATTGATGCTCTTTACAGTAAAACGAAGCACCAATCAGAAATGATGTTAATCACAAAGGCTTCCAGTAAGCTCCTATTTACGAAAGAAATTATTCGAACGGTGGGTACAGTGCCCTCCGTTCAGCCTGAATTATTGATAAGTTCTAGTTTCAGTTCACTTGATATTCCATCTCATTTACAGCCAACCGTGACGTTGAGTTCAACAATAAATGATCCCAACGATCAAAACCTAGTATCAAATACAATATCTAGACAAAAAATAAGGTCACCACAGGATTTTAGTACTCCCTCTGAACATACCGATTTGCATCATGTAACAGCTAGATCTTTGAGTGAAAAACAGAGTGACAGTGAACGAACTCCAATTATTGAACAAAAATCATCTAAGCTGGAGGAAAAGTCTTTAGAGACTACTGTGACTAAATTTATTGTCAGTTTTAATGATTATGATTTTGTAAGGACTAGAACAGATACACTTTTCGGTTTACCAGTTTCAAGTAATCCTAAAATTTTAAAAACAGATGTACAAAGTTCAAATTTTTTGCATGAACCAGATCTACTACCTAAAACATCATCTTCAATGGCCCCATATTCATCGGTGGTCACAACAGAAAGCGAAACTTTTCGCAATACATTATTAAATGATTACCAATCTTTACAATTATCTTGGCTTCAGGTTTCGTCGCAACTTGATAAAGAAACGAGGATCTTTTCATCTCCAAGTCCCTCGAGTTCAACGGATATGCTTAGAAGTTATGCTGATTCTCACTTAACTGTTGACATTTTCTATGATAAATCAGATACTACAACATTTCAGGAAATAAAAAATGACAATCATTCACCAGTAAAATCTTCTGACCAACATAAAATAGACAATTTTTTCATTACTACTACAGTCCCAGAAGATAAGACTGAGAAGCTAGACTCCACTGATCACACCACACAAGTTGTCAGGCCTAGTGGAGAAATTTTCAGTTCATCTTCACAGTATGAGCTCGTTTCGAAAACTGTACAACCACAAATAGAAAGCACTTTGTTCGTACCCACGAGCCGTGTTATCTTTTCGCGTGAACCAATTGATAACATTGCATCATATGCGCAAGTGTTTCAAACGTCACCTTTCTTTACCTTATTGGTAGACAATAAAGATACTTCGCGTGCTGAAAGAAGTGACATAAAATCAAAACCCTCAAGCATCAATATAAGCTTGCATAAATCACTTACATATCATATTGCTGAAACACCCCTTTTTAATAAAGAAACTCTAAGTTCTATAGATGCAAATCATATTTTCAGCTTCAGTGATAACTATAATAGCAAAGTTTTAGAAACAAATATCAAAACTAGTTTTGCAGCTGTTAAATCAATTTTAAATATTTCTGATTTTGAGAACAGGTATTTGACAATCAGCGAAAATTTAGTTTCAGACACGTTGAAACAATCCTTTTACGATATAAAAATCACCCATTCAAAAATACCCGAGAGTGTAACTCCAACAAAATTAGTGTCAGAAGATATTTACTCAACCCTTACCTCATTAAGTGTAAAAGAAGTTGATCATAGATTAACTTCAAGCATATTTCAAGAACCAATCCGTTCTTCTTTTCTAGAAAACCAAATAAGCATGGCTTTAAGAAGTTCTTTTGTTGAACTTCAATCAAGTTTACCAAAAATTTTCACTTCATCTGATGAAAAAACTTCAAATACACTTCCTACACAAAGGCTGATACTAGATTCGGGAGTAAAATATATGACCGATGTTTCTCCATCACCAGCTTTGTCGACGCAAAATACCATTCAGACCTTAACTTCAATAAAAAGAAAAGACCCAGAAAGTATCGATTCTGATATTCCAAGACCAAAAACTTCTACTGCTTTCATATCATCGTCAAGTACAAGGAGAATTGTTGAACCACACTCAATCGAATCAGATGCTCCTAAACTGAAGCCAAAAAACTACTTCCTTAAATTCAACCGTCTTTCCAAACATTTTCACATCTTTCGTACTGCATTCAGTAAAGTCTAACTTACCATTTCTATCTCATAGGGTGGCATCAAATGACATTTTAAGAGACACAAGAACAAATTTCATCCAACCAGAGGGATTAAACACTCCGCTGCAGTTTGATTCATTCTTGAAGTCAACAGCAACGTTGCGGATGACATCATCAATGAAAATAAAGTCAACTCGAATTCAACAAATAGATTCCCACAAGATATCTTCAATACCATATGAATCAAGGACACCTTTTCCAACATACACTGCCTCCAGACAGCACCATTCCGAAGAGAAAGTTGCCAAAACTTATTCAGAAGATAACCTCATTTCTACTCAGCTAGATAATGGAGAATCAAATGATATAGAAGAAGAAAAGGTTATGGCATCTGTGATGGCAGTAAGCTCTGATTTCGGTTTTAACCACTCTAGAAATGCAAATTTTTCAAACGGAATATTGAGAAACGAGTTTACTGAATCAACTGAAACAGAATTTCCTTTCCCTACCTTGGATACAATGCTTTTTAAAGACAATCATTATTGGGTTTTGACAGGTAAGTTTAAAGATAAGTTTCTCAATTTATATTTTTGTCATTTTATCTTTAGCGGTTATTGGGAAAATGAAATTTTGAAAAGTAATTCACATTATTTGCAAAAATAAATTTCGGTTTATTCTACTACCATATACTATTAAAGTTTGTATAAATTTCTTTCCATATTAATGTTTTCATAAAAATTTCACACCCTCATAAAAAACTTTGAAAGAAAAAAAAACACACAAAACAATAAAACAATATTTTTAACTAACATTTTAGAAAGACCTTTTGTAATTTGTAGAGATAATGTCATCTATGATTTATTAGGGAAATGTGGGGCAAACTAAAATAATTAAGATAACTTATTTTTTTTCAAAATGAACAAGTTGAAAATTGGTTCTGAAAATTACGGTACATAAAGAACGAACAACATATTTAAAATAAAAGTTGCATTGAAACATTATTTTTTATTTTTGACAGTAAATTTGCACTTCCAAAAAAAAAGTCCATTTCTTTCTTTCATGGGGCAAAGTGAAAAATAAAATATTTTTCTTAAAGAAATAGTTGATCAAATAAATGAGTAAATAAAACAATGAATGAATAAATGAAATGAAAATGAAACAATAAAGGAAAAAAATAAGTAAATGAAATAAATGAGTAAATAAATTAGTGAATGAGTAAAAAAGTCAGTGAACTATTTAAATGAAGGAATCTAAATGAAAATAGTTAATGAATGAATACTTAAGTGGATTGATAACAGATTGAATTAGTAAATAAAATGTACTATTTCTCTTTGCCTCGCATGCACCTAACTGTAGCTCTCAGATAAAGTTTAAAATGTTAAAAAACAAGAGCTTTACCATTTAATAATAACAAAAACATTTTTTTTCTTACAACAAAATAAAACAACACAAGTATCAATGTTTGAAAATTGCTTGTATTTTCATATTTTTTGATTTTTAGTGGTATTTTGTCCTTGACTACATGTGCTACTACATAGTTAAAATGTTACTCGATAGGTAGCGCTAAAATCTCATTGCTGTGAAAAATATTTTTAACTACCGTTTTAAAGATTGGCTGAGCGTATTTATCAAGTGTATCGGCTTCTGTTCGATTTTACGACACATCCAGACTGATTACGTTCTCAAAGGGAGCGAATAAATCTCTGACTTCCGTAGCTTTGCAAGAATTGCAGGCGAGTTACATTCTTGTTACTTACTTGCAATTCTATCTTAGCTGTGGCCATGTTAGCAATACTTCTTTTGAAACTTTCTTGAAAAATCAGGAAGGTGCAAAGCTATTATAATATATCTATCTAAATTTAGTCCGAAAGTTTCAGAGACACGACTGGCTTTAAACGGGAAGATTTCTGAATTTTTCAGGAGGCTTCTAAGATAATTCCAGGAAGAGTACTGAATTTTAGCGGAAAACATTCCTGTTTTTTGCAAGACATGTTACTGGCAGAAATTGGGCACGTTAGCGCCCATTACTTTCCAGGAACGTTTCTGAATTGTTTTTACGGTGTATGAATGTAAAGGAAACCGCTACTTTTAAATCTTGAGCTGGATAAACAATCACTAACATACTTACTTTTATTTGATAATCATTCTAATTAAGTATATGTAAATTTAAAAAAAAACAGTAAGAAAACAATCTAGTTATCGTTAAACTTAAAGAGTGCCCCCGCCGTTTCACCTACACGAAGTTTCTTCACAATGTTTTTCTGTTTCAATCCAACATTTAGAGGAGGAGGAAATTTTAAATGTCAACGAAACAGGGGATAAACCACTTAAAGGGTTGTATTGTCGCAAGAACTAGGCTAAAACTATAGATGTAGTATTAACTAGATGCACAACTAGAAACCGGGTTCCATGGGCAATGAGCTCGCATTCAATGGTAGCCATTAGCTTTCGCTACGGAGTTGTGCAGTTAGTTGTAAAGTCTAATCACGAAATGTTGAGCCTTTGCTCCGCCCCGTTTCAGAATTGTCCATTTTAGTGAAAGGGGCGATATGAAGAGAAAAGTTGGAACGGAATTTGCAAGTGCGTCATTGGTTCTAGAGATTGATTACGTCACCTTGGAATTTAAGAAAACAGTCAAAGAGGTAAAAGATTTTAATTTTGTGCGGTCAAGGCAGTTATCTTATTAGACAAGTCGCATCCTACGTCAGTGGGTGGATCTTGGTTTTACTTGTTCCAGCAGCCATTGGTCAGAGTAACTACGCCCCCGATAATTAATTTCATTTGAAAATTGACTCGAGTAGGGTTGCAATAAAGAATGCAAGGCTTGTCATCTTCACTTTTTTGCCAACTCAACGCAGTTATTGCCGCAACTTATATCTTTCAGGTCTAAATAATCATATAAGAAAATATACTATGAGTAAATTTTTTTTTTTCATATCGCCAAAACGTTGCTAAACTTCAAAATATGGCACGCGTCCTTTCTTCCTTTGCTACCTATTTTAAGGAATGGATCCCTTTTTTTTCTCAAATGATTGACAAGGGTCATATGTTCGCGATCAGACTATACTACATCTATGGATAAAACATCAATTTTGGCAGAACACATTATTTATGCTGCCCTAATATATTAACTAACATAACAATGTATCTCTTCTTTTCAATCTGTATTTAGTCTTCCTTTGCGACTTTCATTGTAGAAAGTCACTACTTGTACAGTCATTTCGAATAACTTCGAACCATGTGTGAAAACTTTGCGCAATTTCTTCTTTTTTTCAAAACAATCGACTTCAAAGGAAATTTAAAATGCCCATTGCTGCATCCCACTGGCAAAGCGATATAATATGTGTTTTCTCCTATTTATTTTCCAAAATAATTTGGCAAAAGCGTAATATATCTGAAAAATATAGATATGCTAAATGTTCCAGTCCTAGAAGCTCCAGTTCAAGGTGTCCTTCCAGAGAATCTGAGCCATAGTTTAGAAATTCGTCTGGCTAATGCTTACGAGGAGGCATTCCGTCGAGTCTCTAGAAGGAACAGAACGGCAGCTGAAGACAAGGTGGTAGTCAAGGTAAGTAAAAGATACTTTTACTTACTATATATCTTAAGACCATGCAGTTGAAGTAATATATTGATAGCTTAAAATGAATGCAATTATTTATTTCCCGCATAATTTTGTTTGAAATCTTTCAAATAATGCTTTTAAAAGAATTTTATAACATAACTAGCATTCCCGTACCCGGCATTGCTCGGGTAATGGAATCAGCAGGGGTTAACAGTGCTTGGTGCACCTAGTTTCGAAAATCCCCTATAATAATTACTTTTATTACCTACTAGTGATACCCGCACGGCTTTGCCCGTAATAGAAAAAATCAAACAGCGTTTTGGTTCGCCTGTATATTTACAAATAATGCATGGTGAATTTTCTCGCCAGTTGGTTTGTACCCATCTTACTGTTCCACGTTATGATAATTTCGTATCTCGCCAATTGGCTTCCTCCCATGTTACGGTTCCACGTTATGATAATTTCGTAATTTACTCGTCCATCTTATATTTTTTTTTCTTAAAAATTGGAATAGAAAAAGAACCACATCGAATTTTCGAAAACTCGCTTCGAGGTGCACACCCCCATGCTACAAACTAACATTGTACCAAATTTCATGAAAATCGGCCGAACGGTCTAGGCGCTATGCGCGTCACAGACATCCAGACATCCTCCGGACAGAGAGACTTTCAGCTTTATTATTAGTAAAGATAACTTTTTCTAATTTGGGGAGGATCCCGGCGACCCTGAACTCCTTATATATATATGCCCTAGTCCTTAACCGATCTTTAACTGCTATTAACGATCCTTTTAAAGTACTGATTATCTTTGCAAACACAGGTCATCCACATTTTATTGTTATACCTATGTTTAAGCTAGAACTTCTTTGTATACAACATTTTTATTTTTATTTTCTGGTGCTAAAATTATTAAACTGCTTGATGAACTGGCTTTGGAGCAAGTTACATAACATTGGCGGTGTGAAAAAAAGTCTTCTCTTAAATCGATCCCTGCTACTTTTAATGTCTGTCCTTGTGACTTATTAATGGTTATTGCAAAGCAAACTTTAACAGGAAACTGCACTCTCTAAATTCAAAAGAATAGTCCGCCTGTGATGATGTTCTTAAAAACTTCCTTTCTAGTTTTGAAAAAATAAAAGCAAAAGACAGAAACATTATGATTTGACTTGAGAAAAGCCTCGAAGAATCACGTGAGAAACAAAAACAATATCAAATTTATAGTTCGCTATCGACCAAAAGTTGAGATGAAGTACTGAATAATGATTTGAATGGAGGAAAGCCTTCGAAAATAAGGGATTTGAATTTCAATGACAGGTTTTTAATTTCGCAGAAATTAAGGGGTTTTAATTAATTTCTCCCGAACTAATTGAGATTTCGAAAAATCCTTTCTTAGTGGTTACTTTCGTAATCATGCGGACATGCCTGCCAAATTTCAAGTCTGAAGCTTCAGCGGTTTCGGCTGTGCGTTGATATATATATATATATATATATATATATAATATATATATATATATATATATATATATATATATATATATATATATATATATATATATATATATATATATATATATATATATATATATATATATATATATATATAAAAATGGAGTTTGGTAAATTTGTTCCCTAAGATCTCAGAAACTGCCCGGCAGATTTGGCTGAAACTTTCACCGTTTGTTCGTTTTGGCACTGGGGAGGTTTGTAGACCAGTTCGAAAAAAATCCGATTGATAGTTCCATTTTTATTCCAATTTTAGTCCCAATTATCGCATAAAAGACCCAATATGGGGGTGAAAAAATACGTGTACATATCAAAATTATGTATCCATCGAAAGCGCTAATTTTTCTGCTGAAGATGGCATCTGTTAGAAAATTCTAAGTTGTATAAAAAACGAGTTATGAGCTTTTTTGTTCCATGTTCGAAGGCTTTCATCAACCAAATTCATTATTTAGTGTATGATCTCAACTCCCAGTTGATAGCTTGAATTGTTGTATCGTTGAATATTTTTGCGTTTCGCCTGACTGTTCGAGGCTTTTCTCAAGTTAAATCTTAAAGAAGAGTTTTTCCACAAGATTGGTAAATGGATTTGGCTGATTATTTTCCATTTAAATTCAAACAATCGCCAAATTTTACTACTTAGTTTGGAAACATTTCGGATGAAACTGTTTAGCGACATTTTATGGTGACCAAAAGTATCTCAGCATCTGGTGAAAATATTTCATTAACGAAAATTAGTAACATATACCGTTTTAGAAAGTAATGAGGGGGAGCATTATCCAACGTATCTCAAAACGATTCCTGCAAATTCGGTAAGATTTAAAATCACACAAAGAACCCACAAAAATTGAAATTTCCCAAAGTAACTAAAGCAAGTATAAAGGGATTACGGATACATTTTTTTTTAAACAGTTCTTACTTCAATAGACATACAGAGAAGGTACGACTCCAAGATTAAAAAAAATAAGTATTAACTGATAAATCTTCTGAAACATGTGAAATTTAATTTCATATTTCGGAAATTGGGTTGTTTCCTTCAGTCAAAAGTACTACTTTTTGTCACTGAAATTGATAGAATAAGCAAAAGAAAAATAATAACATGGACCCAGAAAATACTTTCATTTTCCCAACAGTTATTTTTTAATTAATTTTTTAAAATGTCTGATCTTTCAAACATGGCGTGGTCTTGATGACGTCACAAATGATGCTCTTTGGCGCATCTTTCTACCGCGTTTCCACGTTATGATAATCAATAAGCGAATTAAAATTGCACTCTACGCTTGCTATCAACCATATCGTTGCCAATACACGTGAGTAAAGATGCGAATTAGATATTTTGCTCTGTGAATGGCAACACTGAATGGCATTTCATCATTTGTGATATCATTGGCAGGAGCGTAAACCATGAAAGCGCACCGATTTAAGTATTTATTTTTTAAATATTAAACTTAAACAATTTAAAAAAAAAATGGTCAGAGCCTATGTTTTTGAGCATGCTCTTTCAGAAAAAAATGCTTTTATAATTTTGGAAACGACCCCATTCTTCAATTTTGCATATGCTTAAATTTCGTGCTTTCGTTTCAAAATGAATACTATTTTTCTCTTTATACCTTTTGCTATTTTACTTTTATGGGTAAGGAAAAAGCTGGATTTGTAATCATGTCCAAAAGGTGTGTTTTAAATTCTTTCACTTAAAGCAGAAAACAAGTGCAAGTAACGATTGTTTCTCATAATTATTACTGACCCAGGCAACGCCGGGTATTTTTGCTAGTATGTATATATATATATATATAAATATATAAATATATATATATACATATATATATATATATATATATATATATATATATATATATATATATATATATATATATATATATATATATATATATATATATATATATATATTATATATATATATATATATATATATATATATATATATATATATATATATATATATATGTATGTTACCTCAGGACATTGATTTTTATATATTAAGATGACGCCGTGCCATATTTTATTCTTTGAAACTTTGTTTTTCTAATGGAGCTGCGTTACAGGAACCCCTCGTTTACTCATTGAATCATTTACGAAATTACTTATATCGCCGCCTCAGAGCAACCGTAGGATATCTTAGTGTTATTACTGGGATTAGATGTCTTACTGTTGCTCTGAGGCGACGCGATATATTCATTTATTAATTTATTTATTTACATTCCTTCATAGAATAATTTACTTTTTTATTCATTCATTCGCTTATTTTCTTATTCATTCACTCTTTTACTCCCTCATTTCTCTTCATATTTACTAATTAATTGATTTATTTAGTTCTTCGTTTATTGTTTCATATTCTTTTCATTTATTCATTCAACCTTTTATTTACTGATTCATTTAATCTAAGAAAAATTTTTAATAATCAGATGGAAAATATTTTATTTGAGAAATATTTTGTTTTTCACATTGCCTCATAGAAAAAAAGAGTAAAAAATTTTCCACCTTTTTTTTTTTTTTTTTGGAAGGAGCAAATTTACTGCCAAAAATTAAAAATAATGTTTCAATCGAAGTTTTAATATAAAATACAATGTTCTTTCTTTATGCACTGTAATTTTCAAGACAAATTTCCGATCAGCTCATTTTGAATAAGCTCAGTCATCTTAACTGTTTCACTTTGACCCACATTCCCCTACATTTCTTCAGTATTGAACAAGGCTCTTTTATACTCAAAACCTTCTTTGTTGCCCTTAAAACAGTTTTAGTATTTTTCCTACTTCAGGTACTGAGTGTTACGAACGACCTGCTGTTGAAGCAACTTGAAGTTATCTACGTCGTTGAGCGAGGTGGAATATTGATGCCGGCAACTCTTCTCTCCAACTATCTTAACTTTTTGAGGTTTGAGGAATTGCGTCAATTTCTCGGTCATCACGTCATTCTCAAAGCACAGCGTAAGTACAATACGATATTTTCTCTTCCTCCAGCCATAAATTACCTTTTTGTACCATTCAAGTATACACAATGGGGGCAGGAATCTCCTGTTTTGAACAAGAGTAAATTAATTTCATAAGCAATATTGCTATGTGGCTTCAAGTACGTATCTATTCTCAACTTCTCTCTCTCTAGGCCAAAAATAGTTCCAATTTAAATACGATTTCTGTTTTGCCGTTTCCTTGGACATGGAAATGATACACCTTTGCCACTCATAATCCCAACATCAACTCTTTAATTGTATTATGTTCTTTTAGTGTAATAGTTAAATCGAAGCAGAGATTTTGATTTTATTATGATGCTAGCCGCCTGCGAAAACCAGCTGATTTTTCTTTCTGTGCTGTTAATGTGGGCTCATATAGAATAATTTTTTTTCTCTATGGCGCCCGTGGTGAAAACTTGAAAAAGTCACACTTGGCGACTTACCAGCGGAGCAAACAAGCTGTCAAGAAAGGGTAGGAGGAATAACAGGAAAGAAAAGAAAGCGAAGCATTATACGATTGCTTGTGATTCAGGGTGAGAAGGGGGCACAGTGGTAAGGGGCGTTTTTTAATCTGATTATTTCTAACAGTCGAATTAAATCATTGAGAATCAAATAAGATTGCAAAGCAGTCTTCGGGGGAGGGGGAGCTGCAGTGAGCAGTGGAGCCCCTCAGTATTAAAAAAAAAACTTCATTTCTTGGGTAATATATTTTTTCCAGAGAAACATCTAAAAACAATACATTTAAACAATGCGTAAGCCACTTTAGCACTCTAATAATATAAAACACTTAAAAAGTCTTGTTTTCGTTGATGATGCATGTTGCCTTTCTTGAATAAAATGCAGATTTCTTGCAGCTTATACGCCATCAAGAGAATCCAAGACAACAGATTCTAACTTACCGGTGCTGGCTATCGTTTGCGGCATCTTGGCGTTTTTGCTGTTCTCATTCTGCTGCCTTTGCATCTACTGCCGTTGTTGCAGGCCGAAAGTTCCGTCCACGCCGATGTCATCAGCAAGTGCATCTCTGCAAAGGTCGCTGGAAAAATACGGACAGCATAATCGAAAGCATGTGAGTGTACTCATTGCTTAGTAATTTCCGTCAATAATCACTGATTTTCAACGCAATACAAACGCTTTGGTTTATTTAAGATTTAGGGCTAAAGGTTTACATTTTTGTTGTGAATGCAACGGTTATGAAACTTTTTAAAACTGATTCAGCGGCGGATTTACCCGTTTGGGTGTCCTTCGAGATGAAGAGAGCTACGTACAATGTTTTTTCATGTGCCTATTTCAATACTCCTCGGGACCCATATGTCATGGGGCCCCTCACAATGGCAATATTTAAAATATTGTAAATTCACCACTGTTTAGAATGCTTTTGATTAAAAAGAGGCATTTTCTTCATTATTCCCATTTGAATGCATTTTTTGCTTTTAATTGAAACTAATAATAGCAGTAAAGCTTTTACTTTCCCTTAACATTTTTCACCTTTTTATGCTTATTCGTTTAGGAATTGAAAAACGAATCTTTTAAAACGCTGCAAAATGTTGTAAACAGAACTACCTTTGACGGGATGACGGGATGCGTCAAGAGGAGAGTCAATCTTTCAAAAGCTCCTAATTTTAACATAGATTGCCAATCCTGGTATGGTAATATATATGTTACAGTGAAAGTCTGAAATTGCAGAGTGTCAACCTCCAACGGTGATTTGATCTTTCGCCGATGTCTTTGCTTTATGAGCATTGACATTCACCCGTTTATGTCCAATGTACTTTCACTGTAATATATATTTATATATAAGCGGAGCCCAACAAATCCCGGGCGTCATGTTACCTTGACGATTAAAAAATATAAATTAGTGACTAATTCTTTAAAAGTAAGAATCTTTCAGAAGCCATTTTACACTGATTTTTCATATAAACTGTGAGAATAATTTGTCCTGAGCCTATTACTCCTGAAATTTTAGTTTTTTTCGCATTCTGCACATAAGGTCTGTAATGATTAAACGCCCTCCCTCTCTAGCAGAAAGTTCTGTCTCTTGTTATAACCATCCCTCAACCCTCGGGTTAAAATATTTGCGGCTCTAGGGACACTCTGTTATCAGGTTGATTCGTTTGGTTAAGGAAATCTTTGCAGCAACAGAAATAATTAACAATGTAATGTTGTTAATGTTTGTGCTTTCTATTTTGTTGAGATTATGCAATGTATTGCTCGGAGCTGGTTAGAAAAAATTGATTAAAAAGTAACTGTAGTTTTACATTCGATAACAGTTTTGAAAAAAATCAACCGCAGCATTTTTACATTAATTATGTTTAATTTGAGTTTGGATTTTAGGAATAGCCAGAGAAGACACAGATAGAGGAATGCTTTAAATTAAATGAAACTGACTGCGAGATATTAGTTTTGCATTTGTTACACTGTAAAAACGATTCAGAAACGTTCCTGGAAAATAATGGGCAGCGGACGTGCCCATTTTCTTCCAGTAACATATTTTACAAAAGTCAACATCGTTTTCCGCTAAAATTCAGTAACCTTCCTGAAATTATCCTGAAAACCTCTTGAAATATTCATAAATCTTAATGTTTTAAGCCGGTCGTATCTCAGGAACTTTAGAGTAAACTTAAGTAGGTATAATATAATAGCTTGGCACTTTCCTGCGTTTTCAGGAAAGTCCCAAAAGCAGTATTGTAAAGTTGGCCAAAGCTAATAGAAAATTACAAATAAGTATCAAGAATTTGATTCGCCTGCAATTCTTGCAAAGCACGTATTCCATAGACTGATTTGCGCCCTTTGGACGCTTTATCCATCTGGACCGACGGCAATCGAACTGAAGGCGATACACTTTATAAACACGCTTAGTTGATTTTTACATTGGGAGCTAAAAATATTTTTTACATCAGTGAGAAGTCTAAATTCTTGCCACTTGTAGCAATTAAGAAACTTCTTGACAATTATACTTGATTTTTCCAGGAAGTAGATAAAAACCACTGAAATC